>NC_046172.1:22575601-22875601 GCF_011064425.1 Rattus rattus
GAAATGCCAGGAACTGTTTGAAGTCATTCATCCATGCCAAACATAAAAAAAAAAAAAAAAAGGGCCCTCCCTTCTTCTTCTAAGCCATTTGCTTTACAGATGGGGGCTTCTTGCACACTGCACATAATTGGACTTTGTCACTGGAATCTTTTATGACACTGTTCAGTTCTTCTGTGAGAAGGTGAATTCGCTGGATTTTCAGATTGCTTCACTTCCTTGGGGAGGAGTGGAGGAAGAAGAGTGATGAACTCTGTGATTACTCGACTGGATTTGGATCTGACATCGCCTTCTCTAAAGCCCGGAGGACCAAGACAGTCAGGGCACGATGTAAAATGCAGGCAAATAGTACCTTTCCTCAGAAGGGCAAGAGGCAAAGTCCGGTGCCGGTGATCAACCATGGCTTGTATTCACCAACGGAGACTTTATTTCTTTGTCTTTGCCTTCAGGATCTTGAGTTTCTGATCTAAAGGTAGCAGTGCCACCTTAGATATGGCTTTATGGGTTGGGGAGGAGGGCGCTTAGAAAATCTCAAGGAATTTCTCAAATATCCCCACCATACTCTTTTACTAACTTCCAATAGGCTGCATGACTGAGTTTCTAGGCTCACTGAGTGCTAAGACATTCCTACTCCCCCAGCTCTGATCCCACAGGATCCCTCGCTGTTGGCTTTAAAATGTCTCACATTAGAAAATTGAAGGGCAAGGTTTTTGGTCTGAGCTTTCTCCCCCATGCGTATCAGCGATATATGAAGCAAGGGGCCAACAGCACATTCAGTACTGCCTTGTGTTTTGATTGGATGTTTAGTTCACGTCAGGTGTGAAAAGGGTGACGCCTTCACAATTGAGCCTGAGAAATGGTGGTGAGAGGCCGCCACGGGACCTTGTTGCCGAGTGACGCACCCCTGAGCCTTTGAAAGTGGGCTTTGGTGATAAACTTGAACACAGTGTTAAACTTTCCTGCAAGTGCTTCATTCCTTTTCCTGACTAGAGGGTAGGTGAGCTGGTTTATTTTCCATGAGAGAACTGCTTTGGACCCTTAACCCAAATTTTCTTCAAAATACGGAGGTGATTATGTAATTGGCCTTTGCCTTTTGCAAACTGATGGGGCCTAGTGCCTGTGAAGTCAAAAGTTTGACAGGGAATGTTGGATGCTGTTTTTCTTCTGTCAGGTGTGCAATGCAAAAAAGTTTTATGCAGAGTTAGAGACCTTTGAAAATCTGGGTATACCATGGGGACCTGGGAAACTCTTGAACCTAATGCTTCTCTCGGGCTGTCTTTCTTGACTGTAAAGTACAACTAAGACTGTGACCTGCACTTTGGCATTTTGGTCTTCAAGCCCCTGACTTTCCCCTTAGCTAATGCTGTCTCTAGTTTTTTCGAAGATCACTAAATTCTTGCTTTGGATGGATGAATGTTATTAAGGGGATTTTTCTAAATGCATTCAGGAAGATTCACCCCCGCACACAGACAGACAGACGCAGCCCAATAATGCACACTAGATGACTGCTTTCTGCTAGGACAAGCTCATTGTGTCACAAGCTTCTCAAATATCCGAGAAGCAAATACAATATTATTATGTATTTGAGGAAATGGAAGTTCTGCTAAATGACTTTAAAAACCTACTGTTGAAAAGTACCCAATTCAAATGTGGCTCTGTGTTTCCTATTTATGTACCCCCTACTCACCCAGTTCCTTATACATCTATGCAAATACTCTTCTTTCCATATTTCCAATGCATAGCCACTGAAATACCATTCTACTTCCTGATTTATGATGGGGCAGCACTAAAAAGCACAAACAAAATCCAAAATGTCCAATCAAACACAAGGGCAATATCCAGGCTTGTCTTTGCATGTTTAGAAAGGCTGATGCCAGGATGTCTTCTTAGAAAAAAATACCCTCGAGTCACATACACATGTGTGCACAAGACTGTGCTTAATTAAGGTTAAGGTCTGTTGCTGGAGAGAGTAGTGATAGTTATGTGTCCAGCTGTAACTAGTTAGCTTTTAGTAGGTAGTCAGCTTTTATTCACTTTTCTAATTGTTTCTAGGAGTACACCAAATGCTTAAAGTAAATTATTTCCCATAGCAGGAACATCCATCTATCCATCCATCTATCTACCTATCTATCTATCTGTCTAAACCCAAAGATTCACCTCATGGATACATGGGTTTCTTTTATAGCTCAGTGTTCATAGTTCTGCATTCTATGGTTTTGTTTGAAGTTTGTCCTAAGTGAACTTTGGGGGACCAGGATTCAGAAACAAATCAATCTGATTTACATTAAATTATTCTTCGTAAAATATTTCAGCTAGCCAAGGTTAAAAATTTATATTGGTAAGGTTTGTCATGGAAATATGGGTGGAGTTCCCAAAAGGTAATTTTATATATCACTCATGGACATATAAATTTGGAATATTTTTTCTAGTACATAGACTTCATGAAAATAATACATAAAAATTATATGCTCAAGTTTTAATTTTAGAACTTAAACTAAGAAAACAATTGGAAAAGAAAAAGGTAAGTATTTGTTGTACCTCACTGTTGCTTATAAGAAATATTAGAAATATACTTAATAATCAGCAAAAGAAAATTGACTAAACGAACAATCTTACTACAGATAACACTAATATATACTGATACAGGGAAATCAACTGCCAGCAATAAAATGGTGATATAAATAGACATAAGCATACTCATCAGCCTGGGATATGTTTATGATAAATGACTTCTTCCATGATTGGCATGGTAGCTTGCACCTGTAATCTCAGCTGTCAGGAGATTGTGTTGAGGCAGCAAGGTCATAAGTTTCAGACCAGCTTGGACTACACAGGAAGCTCCCATGCCAAAGAAACAAAACAAAATAAAAATAGACTTGCTATGATATTATAGGCAAATTATCTTATGGCTATCCATATATTTATCATGAAACATTAACCTAAGAGAAGTCTTAGGAAAACTGAATGGCACAACGTTTACCAGATTTTATGTATAAGTCCCAGGGTTACCGTTTGGGAGTGGAAGTAGAAGCAGCAGTGAAAAAATAGGGGTGGGGAGGAAAGTTGAGCAGATGGGGCTCAGTTTCTGTTAGAACTTCAGAAGATTTCTTTGTCATCTCTTTCCTATATTGAGATTCCTAATATGTTATTATTTGAGGAAGCAGCTTGTCTACTTGATGAAATTTGCAAAATACTGGGCCACTCTACTATCTTTCCTTCTTTCTCTTCTTTATGAAGTCTTGGAAGACAAAGTAATGAACCCAACATTGTAAATTTGGTAGACAAAAAATCCAGAAGTAAGATATGCTCTCCTAACTTAAGTGGACATCCCCTTTTGTCAGTTAGCTTTTCCTGTATAACAACCTCAAAACTTAGTGGCTTAAAACAGCCATCAATTATTTAGCCTACAATTCTATGAGTTTTAAGTTTGGGCTGGTCTCAGATTGGCTCACTTGTATGTATAAATATTTGCTGATCACTGGAAAGTTACCCTGATAACTGACAGGTCTGAAGTGGTCTTTCACATAAGCAGTGGTTGGACATTGGCTAGGGTAAATGGATTACAGAATCTCTCCCCATTGCAGTATTCTAACAGAACATGGAATCATGTAAAGCCTTTTGAGGCTCATGCTTGGCACTGCTCACAGCAACCACATGACCAGTGCACAGTCAGTGGATGAAGCAGTAAATTGCTTCTAGATTATAAAATATCAGGTTATATAGGCAAAGAATGGAGAGTTGTTGTCATTTTGCTATCTACAAGAATATTGACTTATTGTATTGTTCTTAACTTTGGTACGTGAGAAATGTGTGTTTTAGACTGCTTAATTCCAGAGCCACCTTTATGAGGAGACAGTAGAGTGGTGATGTTTTTTATACACCATGAAGCCTTTGGCCTCCTCGAGTTTTCAAGTTGTTTGTGTTTGAGACAGATGACACTTATGTTTGTAGTAAAGGCCACTGCACCTTAAGAATATTTTAGGAGAGGGGAGAGGATAATCAGAGGTGTGAATACAAGCAAAGTACATGATATGCATGAGTACCTATGTTTCACTAAAACCCATTATTGTGTATTCTAATAATAAAGATAATATTCTTGCTTTACCTTACACAGGAGTTCCATCAACAGCTCTTTCCTGGAAAAGGTCCCTTCAGTTGTTAGTCATCCTGATACTATTTGCTACCTCTGTAATGGTTCTCACCCTTCTTACTGCTGCGACTCTTTAATACCATTCCTCGTGTGGTGGTGACCCCAACCATAAAATTATTTTCAATGTTACTTCATAACTGTAATTTTTCTACTGTTATAAATCATAATGTAGATATTGGATCTACAGGATGTCTGATATGTGACCCTGTGGAGGTCATGACCCATAGGCTAAGAACCGATGCTTTAAAGAGTACGTTTATCCCCAACGTTTCCATAAACATTTGTATGTATCATGCATTTGTGTAGATATTGAAGATATAAATAAGTATAAAATAGGCACATATCTTTAGGAAACTCATAGTCTGGAAGGGTAGGAAGAAAAGGTATATAGATTACTATGGTGAAATACGGTAGGAGAGGTGACTGGAAATTGAACTTTTTTCAATGATGAATATTTTCTTTGGACTAAGAGGATATGAATACATGATTACCCAAATGGATCAGGAAACAGTTAGGCAAAATCTGTACCCTTTTAAGACAAAAACACATAACAACTAGGGATAGAGGAAGATGCACTCAACTTGATAATGGACATCAGCAAGAAACTCACAAATGACATCCTACTTCCCAGTGAAAGAGTAAAATGCTTTCTCTCTAAGATGAAAAGCAAGATCGACTGCCCATCCTTGTCATTTATATTCAGTGCTGTACTAGAGAGTTTAGCTCTAGTAATTTGGCAAGAAAAAAGAAATAATAAAACCAGATTGGAAAAATGGAAGTGAATGTATTTCTATTCACTGTTGACATTTCTTACATTGAAAATCCAAAGGAAATCTCAATTAAATTATTAAACTAACACATGAGTTTAGTTGAGCATTTAGAAAACAAGATCAACATTAAGAGCACAGGTCATAATGGACATTCAGGCAAAGACATTATTAAGAAAACACTTCTATTGATAGTAGTACCAAAAAGCAGAAGATACCAGTAAAGTTAACAAAAGAAATATAAGATTTATATAAAAAAATTAAGTGTAGATCATTGAAAGGAAATTCCTATGCCTGCATTGGAAGACTATATATATATATATATATATATATATATATATATACACATATATATACCTATTACATATATAGTACTCTGTAAATTAACACAGAGAATTAATATAATCCAAAACTATGTTTTGCATAAATTGATAGAAATTGAAAAACTAATGTCATGTGTTAGGTTCTTGCATCTTCTGCATTCTGCTTCTGGATGGTTAGGGAAAGGGAGTGGAAGATTGAGTGTGGAAGCGTTTGCAAGTTTTATTATACTGGCCTAGAGCTGACTCACTGTGCTTCCAGTTACATTCTATTGGCTAGAATTCAGTTGTTCAGCCACATCTTGCTAGCTTCAAGGCAGAAAAAGAGAAACAAGTTTGCTGAACAAGTAGCCAGTCTCTGTTTCCAGGGCTGACCAAGCATAAGGAGGAGAATTGCAGACTGCAAACGCAGCTTAAGGGAGTATGTATTTGTGGTCAGTCTGAGAGCAGGACTGGGTTGTTTTCTTCCATTGTTGGTAAAACATTACCAGGTTGGAAGCTCTGCAAGAGGCGCATTCCTGATGGTGACTGTAGCCCATTCTCCATCAGTAACTCCTGGGGGGTGGAAATAAAGATGAGGGTTAAGTGTAACACATTAGCTTCTTGCCTGTGGAAATGCTACTCCCCTGTCCTGATTGGCATTCAAAGGAAGGAATAAACTGCTCTTTTTTCTTTTTTACTTGGATACAGATTGAATAAAATAAGCAACTGCTCCTCCTTTAAGGTTGTGCTTTAAATAGAAATCTCCCCCTCCCCCAGCCCTTGATGTTTTCCTCCTTCGAGTCTTCTTTCCAAGTATCCTTCACTCCTGGCCACATGTACTCTTCCATGGCCAGAGCAGGGCAAGTTCTGTTCAGTTCAGGAACCAGATAGCTTGGTAGATCACTCAGAAAGAAGCTTCTCTCCCTTCACCCACTTAGTTTTTCATACGTTTTCAGGGTTGTCTTGACAGGTGTGGCTATTTTGTGACATTTCTGTAGTGGTTGTGCCTGTCCTTCCAGACAAGGGCTGCTTGTCTTTCTGACAGACTGTTTGTTTGTGTCTGACTGCTAATGTCATAGTAAAACTCACCTCCCTGGCTTGTTCTGATTTTTAGAGGCGCTTGTCTCTTGCTATAATGCCGGATGTTTAACGGGCTTTGTTTATGGAGAATGAGAGATGAACAGTGCAGTCTCTTTCTTTGTGTCACAATTCCCTGTGGGCATGCTGAAAGGCTCTCATTGAGACCTCAAAGGACAGGCTGGAAGGGGGATAGAAAAGTATACATAAAGGAAGAAAGGAGGACTGGGGCCAGAGAGAATGAATTCTGTTGAGAGTGAGCCTTCAGTAAAGACAGCCAGCAGTCCAAGTAGCAATCCACCATGTCAGGAAAAGGTGGGATAGGATCTGATTGCTGTCAGTAGCCAAGAGTCTAAGGCATTATCGCAGTACCTAGAAGTGATTCTCACTGGGTAATTATGTCAGCTTCATCTTGCTAGTCTCCAATCTACTCCCTACTCCCGTAGACTGGATCTTGGAAGGCACAAAGTCCTAGTTTATATTCTTTCATGGATCCCTAGTACTTTTCAGTCAACTAAACAGACTGGTTTTCAAGACTTAAGAGCCTGGTCCTAGCCTCTCTGGGACCTTTTGCCTAAACTCACTGTACCGGGCCCAGTTTTAGGATTCCTCTGCTTCTGCTTACATGTCGATCTTGCTAGTTCTTCCTCCAGTCATGTCCTTGATTTTCCTCTTCTCTTTGTGATGCTAGTTGCCAACAATTGGCTTTCTCTCTCTTCCTCCCTCTCCATAGCCATTACCTCAGTACTGTAATTGCCTGTTAATTTGTGTGTTTCTCCACTAAGGGGAACCTGGGCCATGTCTTAACCCCTGGGTGCTCCCAACTCTGGGGTCAGGGTATGCTTATTTCTGTCACAAGAACTACTAACATGCCAGTAGATCAATGCAATAGTTTCCTTCCCTTCCCACACTGGAATTAGTGTAGTGTTCAGTGGATTCCCTTTCACATGGTTATTTTAAAACGCAGATCATTTTCATTACACACTTTTGCCATCCGCCAGGGATGTTTTCTTTTTCCAGGGCTGCATCTGAAAGGCATGTAGAGTAGGGGAGAAAGAAGACTTATATAGGCTGATTTTGAATAAACTATGTCTAGAAGTTGAGTAGTTTCCATCCATAATCCATTGGCCAGAACTCAAATGTTTGACAACATATAATTACAGGGGATGCTGGGAAGTCTCATTCAGCAGCAAGCAGGCTTGATGGGCAAGTAGCTAATCTCTATACTAATGCTTACCTGGCACAAGTTAGGACTGAGTAAATATTTGTTTAATGAATGACCATTGAATTTTAGGCTCCATCTTGACTCTAAGATAAATAAGTATAATCACCAGAAGGGACATGTGATTACAGATCTTAGAGAGAAAGTTCAGTGGACTCCAGGAACCCTGGGACCATGTAAAGATTAGACAGCGGGAGAGAGAAGAGCAGTGCCATCCAGGACTTTGACAACCAGATGATGAAGCGCTGCCGCTCAGGTTCTCTGGGGAAAGAGACTTACGTTAGTACATAACTTTCTTTCCTTTGTGGGTAGAAAAGAATGATGTAAGAGAGAAGGAGGAAGTGAGAATTACTGCTTTGATTCCGTAGAATGAGATGGTGTCAGCGTTTCTTCATACATTGCTTCTAGGTCGCTGATTGTAGGGTAGCATGCTGGTGCACGCACGCACCTGGCTGCTTGTCACCCTCCTGCCCCAGAGGGAGCAGGTGTGTGTAGTGTCCATGGCATTGCCACTCCATTTCACTGTTAGAGCATCCTTGAGGTCATTGTCCCTCCACTTAAAGTGTCCTCCCAACCCCCAGCCCAGGCTTCTGCCACTCTCCATTCCCTGTAGGTGGTAGAAAACTCATTTCTCACGTGGGCAGGCAGAAGCTGAAGAACCACACGAGTGAGAGCTACCACCAAGAAGCAATTTCGTCTGCAAGCAGGTCTCCGAGGACCTGCATTCTGGATGAGCCACGGCATAATAACACCTTACCCGTGGGTGGCTCTTTAGACCTTTCAGAGGCACTTTCCCACACCTTATCTCATTTCATTCTCACAAGAAGATGGTGAGGTAAGAAAGCCAGGGCCTATTATGTCAGCTTTACAGATGAGCAAACCCAAGGCTCAAAGTAACGCAGACGACTTCCCAAGACGGTGTGGCTGATTCCTCCTCTTGTCAGTTTTACCTCTCGTCCCCTGGCATCAGAAACCTCTTTCCTAAAGCATTCCTTCTTTTTTTTTTTTTTTTTTTTGATTCTTTTTTTCGGAGCTGGGGACGGAACCCAGGGCCTTGCGCTTCCTAGGCAAGCGCTCTACCACTGAGCTAAATCCCCAACCCCTAAAGCATTCCTTCTTAGTTTCTGATCGGCAAAGCTGGAGCATGTGTCTCTGAGTGACCTTGCTTTTTAATGCAGCATTTCTCTTACCAGCTAAACAAAGGGTCTGTAAGAAGCCAACGCTAGTAAAATCCCCTTCCCAGTGTTTATGTCTCTGCACACTGTGGTTCTGGATTCTTCCTGTGTCCCCTCTGAGTGTTGGTAGAGAAAACTAAAGGCAGTTAAAATGTTCTCCAGGTTGTAGAATCTTACATGCCAGTTAATTATAGTAGGTGTCTAGGTAGGGTTATACCATAGGGCTCCTTTTCATTAAAAACCAAGCCAAAGGGGTTGGGGATTTAACTCAGTGGTAGAGCGCTTGCCTAGCAAGTGCAAGGCCCTGAAGTTGGTCCTCCATCTCCGGAAAAAAAAGCCAAAAATAAAAACCCACAGGGTTAGGATGTCCTAACAGATGTCTCTCTGTGTGCTCACTGTTGCTACCAAGCACTATTGTTGCCTTCTCAGGAATCCTTTACACTCTGTCCTGACCTTACTCAGCTAGAGAGCTGACACTACCTTACCTCCCACCTAATTAAAGTCCCGAGCTCTAAGCTCCTCAGTCTATCATGCTCCGATTGTGAGAAGCTAAATGCTGACTGGGATGTTACTGATGGGGTGGGGAGGAGGCAGCAAGAGCCAAAGATGCGCAGGATGAATTCCTTACTCTGTAGAACCTGAAACAGGATTTCTACCATCCAACTCTACCAGGACAAAGAAAGAAGCATTGTAGAGAAAACATGCCTAATCCTTCCTCCCCATCTCCCTCTTAGCAGCTCAGATATCGGAGGAAACCTACATCTGTTGGCAGCATCTCCCATGCATTGTTCCTGCAGCAGCAGAGCATGACTGACACCTAGCAGTATCTGTGTTAGCATCTGCCTCAGCAAATCCCTTTCTGTGTTAAAAGATTAATAGAGTAAATCCCAAAGTATGGAGAGAATGTGGTATTTCCTCTTTGGGTGTCAAGAGTATTGTTTGGTTCACATTGTTTTCTGTTTCCCTTTTTTTGCTCTCTTCTCTTATTCCCATAAACTGCATTCTAGGGCCTTTGTCCAATTTCTCACTTTCCCTAATCGTTACAAAAAGCCCGGACAATTGGGATAGAATCTGTGCTAGTTAGTGTTTTGGAGAAGATAACCCAGTTTTTCTTCAACAGAGCTGTTGTGGATCTTTTGTGCTTTGGCTTGAGGTTCCTTGGAGAGGTTGACATGAGGAAATGATACTTGCCTATACAAGTATGGGAAAGGCTAGGAAAAGCATGCTCTTTGTGAAACATATTGATGCTTCTCTTAGATTCTTTTTTGCAATGTCAGGTAAGAGTTCAATCCTGCTTCAGTTACTATTCCTGATGGCTAAATTAAGGATGGATTCTAGTCCTCTGCTGTGCAATGGCCGAATGCTTTGAGATGTATATTCAAATGTGATCATATAACTTTGTATATAAGCCAAAGGCACTTATGTAGAGGAGATGCAGATATTGCAATTATTGGATTCTATTTAATGCATACTTGCTGCTTAGCAAGTCTCCATAGTTGTCAGACTCCTCTCAAGGTCTTCCAGGGTCAATTAGGCAGGGCAGGTTAGTGGCGTGGGGAATGAGAAGGTGACTTTAATCTAAATCCAACAGTGCTGTCATGTGGCAAAGAGTCTGGAACGTTGGTCTCCCCAGGCTAACCATGGCTACTGATTCCGCTCATGACTGAGTAGCATATACATCTCTATAAAGAAGACTCAGATGATCAATAAAAATGTAACGCCTGGTTCAACTCTCAGCAATATGCTTAATTGCATGGTGGCTGCATAGCAAACATGGTGGCAGTGAAGCATAGTGTGGAAGTGAAGTGTAGTGTGTATTAAGCCATAAGTTTGTTGGAGACAGAACCTTTATATCCCTTGGCTTTATATCATCAGCCTCATGCTCTGTGCTATTATACAATGCATGTGCTGAGCTCTCAGAACAACTTCCTACTCATCAAAAGGGTATTCGATCCCTTACTCCAGGCAGCTTTTTATTTCTTCCTATGAGTTCTTTTCCTTTTCCTAGTGTCTTAGGTGTTAGAAGTTCCTTTCCGTGATCATCAACTCATCTCATCTTATGCTCATCTGACTTAGTCTCAGCTATCTAGGCAGTTGAGGCTACCATAATGAAATATAGAGTGGGTGACTTAAAAAATAGCCACTGATTTCTCTCTGTTCTGGAGGCTAGGAAGTCCAATATCGAGCTTCTGACCAGTTTGGTTTCTGGACAGGGCTCTTTGCTTGTTTTGTACATGTTTGCATTAATCGTTCATCCTTACATGGAGGAGAGAAAAAAGTGAAGGTGTGCAGGGACACTTTTCTGATATGTCGTCTTGTAAGCTCGGTATTCAAATTGTACCAGAAGTCCACCTTCCTGACCTCATTTAAATGTAATTATTTTCTTAGACATTCCATTCTCCAAATATAGCTACAGTGGGGGTTAAGGCAAAATCATTTGAAGTTTGGGTAACTAGAAACAATCGGTCCCCAGAATAGTGTATTTGTTGCCTACCATAACAGTCCCGTTTCCCAAACAAAGAACAGGTAAGCACAGCACTACATGTGAGTGATGAGCTATTAGGGTGTCACTATTATATGGGAAATCTGTAGTTGATCAAACTGTGACCTTATCCTTTCCCTCCATTATTGTTTTTATTAAGATGATCAGGACTATGTAGGAACAGTACAAGAAGGTGGAATAGGAAAACAAGGCTCACGTGGCTTTTGCCGTGGTAATAAATATTCGCCTGATCCAGTGATTTCATAGTACGAATGGTCCTTTCTCCCCCATGCTGCAGTGTAATGGCTGTAAATGGGAACACCCCCGATTGTATTTCTTCTGAAGTACACAGGGTTTGTAGTTTGGCATGTGGGAAACTGCTGTAAAGCAGAGCGTAGTAAGTAACATGCTGGTCCTTAAAGCTTTTACCTGTCGCATATCACTAGAGCCACGAAACAGTTTTCTGCTCATCCTTCATGGGATAAAGCAACTCACATGATCACACCTAGCTTCAAAGCGGTACGTGACACAATCTAACTCAACAGCACTGATTATTATTATGAGGTGATAATGAGGTCTAGGCAAACAAGGACGGGACTTGAGCAAAAGCTGTGGCCCCAATGAGTTTTATTTACTTAATACTTACTTTCAAAATGTTGCTTTTGAAACAGCTCGAGCATCCAGGTTGTGTTGTTTAGTTGAACCGTGCTGCTCCTATAGTGAGCTTCAGAACAAAGCCATTTTCAATGAGGTTCTGAGGCTGGCTTTTCAGTTGTCCACACAGTACAATAGCCTCAAAGAAATAATTAAAAGCTTTCCAATGGCTTATCTCAGAGCCACCATGAAATGAAACCCCCTAAACATGCCTCGACATTTTACAAATGGCTGTGTCTGAGGGTGGTCTCCCTGTAATGATAAAGGTCTCTCCCCATCCTTCCTGAAAGTGATACTAGTGTGATGTTAGCAACAGTATCTCTGTCAGGGCCAAATGGCTGAATCTGGTGGGATTACATCTGAGCTACATAAACACAGATTGAATTAAGCGTGGTGAGTTGATGATGGGGCTCAAACTTACGTTGCGATAATAACTACTTCATTATCTGCCCAGATAAAGGCCAAATGCAGGCTTTTGCAACATCATGGAAAGGAAACAGCCTGACCTTTTCTGCCAGCCACTCTTAGCTCCCTTCTTAAAACAGTAAGCAAGGGAATGTGTGTACCTCTTGACACCAATCCATCCCTGCCCCAGCTTTCCTGACACAAACAGCAGTTTTCAGTTAAATAATTGTGGTGGAATTTTCCTGAGACCCAAATGTATACATGTTACTAACATGCTCCCGCCCCAGCTTTACATATGATTTCACAGCCTTCTTGTTCCTAAATTTTTCTTTTGCATTGAAAGGCAGAAATGCTACCATTTAGTCCAAAGAAAAATTTTGCTTCTTGGGCTGCATCTTGCAATTTTTCTTAAAAAGCTCACTATAAAATGAGTCAGCTCACAGTATTGTTTTGGTATGAAACTTAAAAAATAATGTGGTATGAGTGGGACTACATTCATCTATAAAGGAAAATAAGATTTACAAATGACTTTCTTTAGAATTAAGAAATAGTTTCAAATGCTAACTTAAACAGTGATAGGTTAAACTTTCCCCAGCACTATGTGATTTTAGTTAAGTATACCACCAAAGTGTTATCCCAACGCCAAAGTTTCAAATGAGATTTCATGGGAAATATGTTTTTTCCCCCTTATTCATTTTTTGTTACCATTTAAACATGGCAACTAGTTCCCTTGTGGGTTGGCAAAACTTCAGCAATATATTTTCTTTCTGCTGTATTAAAAATCTCATCAATAAAATGAAGAGTAGTTTTGTGCCTTTCTTATGTGGCTATCATTTTTATTTGTGAGGAAATACATTGGATGCGAGATCATAACGAGGCCTCCTGGCTCCAATAAATTACATTTGCTCTAGGTTGACTGGCCAGGAATGAGGTCATGTACCCTTGATCCAAATCATGAATGTGACAGCCCTCATCTACATACAATATAGTAGAATTGTTGCCACCCTACAGCATTTCATCATCATCCGTGTCACCTTCAGGCCATGGGTTTTGGCAGAAAATGACAGTAATGATATGTATAATACTTAGTCCTTAGCTTCAAACAGTAAAAGGCCTTAGATTTGGATTTCTTTTGAAAGAAAACAATTTCATCTCACATAGGGGATAATTAACAAGTTCTGTATGAGAAATAAAATTGGAATTATTGAACTTAGAAATACAGAAGGAGAATGAAATATTTCTTGAAATAGATCCAGGTTAGAACCAAATATGACTGGCAAAAAAATCAATAAGATGATTTCTAATGATATCTGTAGAGAGGAGCCTAGCATAATCATCCTCAGAGAGGCTTCATCCAGCAACTGACGGGTGTAGACGCAGAGAGCCAGAGCCAGACATTCGGTAGAGGCAGGGGAACTCTGCAGAACTGGAGGAAGGATTGTAGGAGACAGAGTGTTGACAAAACCAACCTCATGACCCACAGAATCAACTGAGCAGGAAGCATAGGGGCAGGACTCCTCTAGTGGAAATGGAGGGTATCTTTGACTCTTACCTGTTCTTGGGACCCTTTGCTTCCTACTGGGTCACATCATCCAGCCTTGACATGAGGGTTTGTGCCTAGTCTTATTGTAATTTGTTATGCCATGTTTGGTTGATATCCCTGGAAGGTCTGATTTTTTTTTTTTTTGATTTTTTTTTAAAACAGGGAAATGTGGGAAACGTGTATCTAGGAGAGTGGAGAGGTTGGGGAACTGGGAGGAGTGGAGGCAGGGGAAACTGCATTTGGTATGTAATGTATCTAAAGAGTAAAATTTTTAATTATAAAAAAGAAAAGTATCCAGAAAGCCTGGTGGACATATTCTATTACATTTCTCTCTCCCTGGCCTTCTACCTTGTGCTTTGCATTTGACTCAAATGCTCTTTGAAGTGTACTTTTACTTTTCTTTCTTTATATGAGAAACGAGAACAAGTCATTGTTTTGGAGGTTGGAGAAGGTAATTTGTAAGGGGTAAGTGGTACCTATCCTTAGGAAAGACATTTTCCACAGTGGTATTGGAATTATAGATAGCATAATACTTCTGGAATAGGAGAACTTGGTTAGATGTTCAACCAACCCTCACTGTTACTCATTTTTCTGTAGTTTGCAGTGACATAGATTGAAATCACTTTGATGGGAGAAGTAATGATAGTATCAAGTGTACCTGTTCATATTAAAATAGTAAGAAAAATATTGTGTGTATATGAAACTCTTAAAATGTGGGTAACATTTCTGTGGCTCTATTTCAGTGGCATTTTAATACGGAAATTACTCGTTTTGATATGCATACATTAAAATAATATGTTATATCAAGATCAAAGTTCAAAAATGTTTCCAGAGAAACTATGATCTAAAACAAAGGTAGCAATTATACTAAGTCTGCAAGGTTCTTAGTGTTTATAATATTTAACAATACTTTCCAATGGTTTGGGGAAAGTTTAGAACTTGTTGAGTCAAACCCCACAGTACATTTATGCTGACTTATATGTTAGTTATATGATGTCCATTATCTTAATGTGAAAATGGCAACCTTTTTTTCTGTAAAGACCAGATTAAAAAAAAAAAAAGCTTTTTAAAGGCTTTGCAAGTATATTTCTTTCTACTTTATTTCGACCAGTCATTGATTGGGCTTAGCACAATTAACAATGTGCAGATGGGGTTAGTTGGCTGTGTCTAAACAAAAATTATTTACACAAATAGGTAATGAGCCTGAGTTCATCTTATGAGATGAAGTTTGTCAAATTCTACAGCCTAATTAGAAGCCAATTTCCATACGACAGCTACTTGAACGTCTATGCATGGACATGCACAGATGAACACATATGCTTGTATGCACATGCTCAAGTGTAAAAAGTGAGTGTTTATGTGTTGTTTTCAGATAATTCTGGAAGAAAATGCCTGCATATGTAATTTTGCCCTAGAGCAATAAGTATGCTCTATTTCCAAAATAAATATTTTAATTGTTTCAGATTGTGACTACCTTATCCAACTGAAGCCTCTCTAGTGTTGTCATTGTTGTCTTTTCTCCTCTCAAGTCCATTGCATCAGCAGCAGCAGCAGCTGGCTTGCCTAATTAATACTCTTTCATGATGATGCTGCTCATCTCATGGACCCTTTCTAATGTGGGCTGTGCAAGTCGCTTTTGTTATGAATCATTCTCTCTTGATGTCATTAGACAATTTTAAACTAAGCATTAATTGAAATGAAAGCACAAGCTTTGTCAGATTGATTAATCTTTTTCAACTCTATTCTTTCTTACCAGAAGAAAAAAAATGGTCAGTGTTTGCCCAGAAATGGGAGAGACTCAAGCTTTGAAAAGTGGGTTTATGGGGTGATAGGTCGGGCATGTATTATCTGTTCAGCTTTTTGTCCTGAGGGGAGCTCTCACCTGGTTAATCCTTTTATACTGGCAAGAAAGATTGAATAATAAATATTTTCAAAAGTTGGACAAACAAAAGCTGATAAGCATAGAACAAATTTACTTTTACACATTGGATATATGTTAAACTAATTATATTGGGGTACTTCCTTTTAAGAGAAACACAAGAGCTCTGGATTTTTATAGCTGAACTCTGATTGATATTTGGGACACCATCTTGCTATCATTTAAGTTGCAGCTGTGCCTTTGCAATCTCAAGATCAGTAGATCTCAACTTTCTATATTTTCAAAGAAATAGTAGATTAGACTTTGAATTAAAAACTTCAATAGTCAAGTATCTAAATCATAGAAGGCCATATGAGTTCAGAAAGTCAAATGGAAAAATGAGGAAAACACTTTACATTTCATTTCTAGAAAATGTTACCATTATTACTACTTGTGGGGTCTTCTTTTGAGACAATATTTCATCATGCAGCAGCCCAAGGCTTGCCTCAAACTCATGACCTTCCTGCCTCAGTCTCCCCAGTTCTAGAATTAAACCTGCCTTTCCTTTTCTTGAATTCAGCTACCTACAAGAAGAGGTATTCTGCCTTTCCCTCCCCTCAAGCCATTGGTTCTCAACCTGTGTGTCATGACCTCTTTAGAGAACACATATCAGATATTTGCATCATGATTCATAGCAATAGCAAAAGTATCAGGAAGGTTAAGAACCACTGTCATCACTGATCCTTCTTAGCTCTCTCTCTCTCTCTCCTCTCTGTCTCTCTCTCTCTCTCTGAAACCCTCCAAATCCACGCAGAAGTAGAAAAATCACTTCACTGTATGAGAGACTTCATCTTAGTGAACGTCTAATAGGTACCATGATTTGACACAACTTATCAGGAGAAAACTTGAGCAAGGATCTTCTTGAAAAAAATTTTTAAGGAACTGGAGGGATGGCTCAGTGGTGTCTGAAGACAGTGTACTCACATATATAAAATAAATAAATCTTAAAAGATATTAAATAATGTACTCATTTCTTTGTATACACTGTATATTCTAACTATGGGTCCAGAAAAGCAGAGCAAGTGATGGTAGACCTTGACCCAAGATGCTTATTCTGCGCAGGTCATTGATGGGGATGCATGGCTTAGGCACTGTTGAGAATTTTTTTCTTACTGCCTTTTGTGTAGTTGGTTAACACCCAACTACCTCTCTTCTCCTCAACTTCTTTGTGAAATGATTGGATTTCCCCAGTGAGGCAGCATGAAACAAAGGCATGCCCCACCTGAGAAGGGGTCACGCCAAGACTCTCCATGGCTTCACATAGAGTTTATTCATGAAGCCCTTTAGCTTCTACCTTTGAGGATGGCAATTTGACATTTCAATCCTCAACAAGTATAAACCTTCCTGTGCAATTTTCTTTCAAGGTTTTTATTTTAGGTTATTTTTCCCTCTCAGTGAAATCACTAGGTGATGTGTTTTTCATAATGTTTCTTCTTGGCTGGGAGCTGTTTTCTCGATGAGATTACTAGCAGTTTCCTCATTGACAGTAACAAAAAAAAGTCATCTAAGCTGCTTTTGTGAAAGGTCTCTGGGAAGACAGGCTACTCACTGGGTGGCAGGGGCTTTCACAGTTCTAGATAACTTTGTTTGACTTTATGATGTTTTTATGCATCTGCTTTGGAAGTGATGAGGATGACAAATTCCTTTTAGGGATAAGCAACACAATCAGACAGAACCACTCTCTCCAGTACACAAACACAAGTACACACGCACTCACACAGGGACATGGACACAGACAGGGAAGATAGATTAGCCTTTAGGGCAAGGTTCCCCATCATGGGTCTTTGGAGCCATCTTTCCTTGCAGCTCTAGGAATTGGAAACAAAAAGACAGGAGACAAGATGGTGAAGCAGCAGTGTCCTGTTGCCCCTGGGAAGGCCGTGAGGTTGGATCTACTGTGCTTTGCTGTGCCCTAGGGAGATCATGAGATATCATATAGAGTTGGGGAGCTCTCTGGAAATGACCAAATAACACGTTGGTTATAACACTGCACCCAATGACAAGTAAATATTCCCTGTCAAGGCACTGCGAGTATACGTGGCTTCTTCCAGAATCTTCTGAATATGTTGCCAGAGGCATGATATAGTCCCTTATAGGTGTTTTCTTTCTAAGAACATCGATTCATCAGAGTCAAAACTAGCCAAAAATAAAATTGTGGAATGAGCAACCCCCAGACTCCATTTTTCCCCCTTGCTTCCTAGTCTCCACACCATCAGAAGGCCAGTTGCAACCATTTGCTTCTGATTGAGTGCCTTGATTTCTTTAGTCCCCTATCCTCTTCCCTTCTCTCTGTCCTCTGCCTTACTCTCCCTACAGCTGTGCTAAGAGCCAGCCTTGAATTCAAACATAATTGCTCAGCAGGGGGGACTTCCTTGAAAAAAATAAAACCTCAAATTTTTGGGCTGCAACAGTGGAAATCTGTTTGAACCCTTGAACTTCCTTTATTGTTGAAATGACCACCTACAGAAACATGCTAGTCAAAGTAGCAGAAAAACAGTGGTCCCTTTTATGGGAAAAACAGTAGCTGGGATTATTTCACTTTTGCAAGAATTCCGTAATGGAGAGGCATTTCTGAAGAGAGAGTAAGGAACAAACATTCCACAAGTTGGAGATGTTTGGGTTATGATCAGGATATTGTAACAATCAGTTTTTCTGGACTTAGAAACAGAGTCTTCGTTCTTTCCTCTCCCCACCACAAGCACAAAAGCTGATAAGCATAGCATTTCTGCCTTTTGTTGCCATTTGCATGGGCTTGCTCTTGGCACAAGAGGGTTTCAGGCACATAAGCAACAGTAGAAAGAAGGATTTTTACCTCTTATGAAGTAAAATTGGCATGTAACAATTTTTCTGTATTTTCTAACCAATAGATTCCTTGAACTCCTTCTTCAGTTCACTTGGGCTCTGGGGTGTCTTCTGTTTTTGAATGGCCATTTATGGATGTCTCCCAGGGTGCCAGGAGGTCTCATGCGTGGGTGTGCAGACATATTCTGGTAAACTGGGAAGTCGTTGCTTTCAGTCTGCCAGTGTCCTGGTCACTCCTCACCCCTCCCCTCACATTACAGTCTTAAGCCAGAAATCTGAGTATGTTGTTTCTATATTTAAGAAATATCCATGATCATGTTTAAAATATAAAGCCCAAACTCCTAGACTGGGTGCCAGCCTGGGCTATATAGTGAGTTCACGATCCACCTGAGCTAGATAGTTAGATCCTATCTCAACAAGAAAACTCCCTCCCTCCCTCCCTCCCTCCCTCCCTCTCTCTCTCTCTGTCTGTCTGCCTATCTGTCTGTCTGCCTCCCCTTAGCAAGGCATGCATTTGTAAGTTGCCTGCTTTCCATAGTTCCTCTTTTTTTATTACCCCACTCCCCTAGACTAAGCTCAGGCCTGAATACATCTCTGAACTCGATATTTATTTCACATGATTGTGTGTGTTGTTCCTGCAGCTTCCAATGGCTTTTCCACTATTACCATCTGCAAACATCTCCTACACAGATGTTAAAGGCCAAACCCATTGTAACTTTTTCAGTGAAACCTTCTCAAACTCTCTTAACTATTGGCTCCCAAAATGTTTCTTCTTAGTACTTATTGCATGTACTTACTACATGTCTGTCAAAATCCACTGCAAACCTATGAAGGAATATGTCATGCATTAGTCCTTCAGATTCTCAGGACACAGAACAGTGCCTGGCATCAAGTAAATAATCAATAATTATTTTCTGAATGAATGAGTCTATCAAAAACATAGAATTTCAATTTGTGTATGTGTGTATGTGTGTGTGAGAAAGAGACACACAGAGAGACATGGAGAGACAGAGAGACATAGACAGAGAGAGACTTCAATAGAATGCCCTCAGTATCTTCAACTAGTCCCTTCTTCTTAGTGACCCATTTAGCTATGCAGTCACTGATGAAATGAGAGGTTCTAAGATCCAGCCACCTCTTAATACTGACATCAACTAGGGATGAAGCCTTCAACATGGGATCACTTTTGGGGACATTTCATATCCAAATCAGGATGGAGTCTACCTGAGTTTAGGAACATAGATTATTCATACACACAGAGACAGAAACCAAGTATCAAGAAATGCAACATTTAAATATGAGCTATAACATACGAGGAGTCAGCGAATATTTTCTACAGAGGGACAGACGGTAAATATTTTAGGCTTCAAGGGACATGTAATTTATGGTACAACTACTTAAGTATACAATTGTAGGGATAGACAATAGGCAATTTATAAGAGCATACAACTTTTCAAAAATGCTTATTGATAAAAATGTTTTTGCTGGATATGCTAGCACAAGCCTTTAATCTTAATACTTGTGAGGTAGAGACAGTTGGATCTCTATGAGATCAAAGCCAGTCTTGTCTAAAATAGTGAGTACCAGGACAACCAGAGCTACATAGTAAAACCCTGTCTCAAAGGAAAAAAATGTTTTCATCTGATGTATTTTGATCATGTTTTCCCCTCCCCCAGTTTCTTTCAGATTCTCCCCACCTCCCTAGCCACCCAGCACTATGTTCTTTTTCCTTCTCTCTTAAAAAAAACAAACAAAAAACAAGAAATTCATCCCACACATAAACAGAAATTAAAACAAATAAACCAAAGACCAATAAGAGAAAAAAACCCACCCAAATAAAATAGTATGACACAAAAAAGTCTATGAAAATATTAGGTTCCTTTTGTGTTGGCCAACTATTCCTGGGCATGGGGCCTGCCTTGAAGTGTGGTTAATATGCCCAGTGAGGCTCCATTGGAGAAAACCGATTTTTCCTTTGCCAGCTGGTATCAATTACAGATAGCTTCTTGGTTAGGAGAAGGAACCCATGTGCACTTCCTTCTCCGCAGTGCTGGGATCCCATCTGGCTTGAACCTGCACAGGCCCTATGTCTGCTGTTACAGACTCTGTGAATTCATTTGTGTATCAGTTCCATTGTGTCTGAAAGACACGATTTCCTTGGAGTCATCCATCACCTATGGAAGAGCATAAAACTTTATGTAGTGAACATTCAACAATAATTTTAGTTTAAAATATTTTCCTACATTTTGGAACTGCATTCATAATGTCAAGAGATGTGGGCACAGTAGCAAGAACAAATGTAGCAAGATTAGGCAATTGTATTGGGAACATTTGGATTCACAACAACCACAAATATTTATGATGAAACTCTTTGAACTACCTCAAATGAAATTAAGCTGCAATATGAATATCCACATTTTTGGCAGTAAATTTACTACCTTCATGGTGCATTTTGTCAACTTCAGTGAATAAACTAATTAGGTTAGAAACATTGTTCTATTTTGACATTCTGATTATCAGACCAGTTATAATTGGGCATATTTGTAGAAGCTACAACATAGTCAAGCTATTTGCATATCCTGTGATAGGGCTGCAAAACCATCATAGTGATTTACTTTGAGATGAGGAATAATAGACCATAGGTTTTGTGCGTCAGTCTCACACCTTTGATTAATTTTGCAATTTTCCATTTTGTCAACAATAGCTTCTATTTGCAGCCATTTGCAAAGGCCTCTTTCTAAGTCACACAGGTCATGTACTATTTGTCACTGGAAAGCGTATTTATAAAATCAGTTTGAAAAATACAAAATCCTACAAAAGCGACGACTTTGCTTTTCGTTTTTGCTGTAGAACTGCTCACATTGCCTCCTAAGCACAATGTTTGGAACATTGTATCCTGTCTTTGCCTGACAAAGACTCCTTCTAGCAAAAATAAACCATAAGAAATCAATGCAAAAAGAAAACAGAAACTGTGAGCTGAATTTTAAATGTATGTTTGAATGCCTCAGAACTTCCAGAGAGCATCATTTTGATGCATTCAGAGAAGTCATACATTCTCTGAATGCTACAGCCTTTTTTTTGTTTTCATTATTATTCTTCGTTAAACAACTGAAAATGGCTAATCATTTTCAGTTGTTTCATGATTAGCATCTCATGTCAGGGCAATGTCTTTCTTGTTCCTGGAAGGGACTTCAGAACCATGGTTTCTCCAATGAAGCCTTCAAACCTTCAAATCAGCCTGTTGGGATGGTGTGGCTTCTCTCTCCTCACTCTGCTGCCGCCATTCAAGGAGTAAGGAGACTGTCCATTTCCTCAACTTCTTCCAGGTTCAGGCTGACACCAATCTCCACATAGCATTGGAATCTCTTAACTTTTTCAAAGTGACCTAGCCAGGCTTCTCTCTGGTGCATTTCCTCAAGGCATGCTTTCACGATGATGTTCCTTCAGCTCATCTGACATTGAAGAGAAGGCAAGAGGAAAAATGGAAACAGACATATATCTCTTTGTATAAAGATTATGAGGAAAGCTAAGAATAAGAAGAAGGAAGGGGAGAGGAAAAAGATGAGGTGGAGAAGGAGCAACAGGGGGAATGAAAGAGCAAATTGACACTCTTCTGAGACTGAAGGCTAAGAACTCTTTTCCACAACCAAGGCTTTCAGGACAGAGACATCGCCCAGTCCAAAATCAAAATGGGATTATTCTGCTGTAACTATTTGCATTGCAATTTTATTATAGCATTTTTATTGCTTACTATATATCATTTCCTTTGATTAAATGTGTCTCAAATCAGCAAGCTATGGCATAGACTTTTGCAAACAAATTTTAATGTGGAGTCTGGAAATCTAAAAGATTCTTCTCATGGAAAGATTTTTTTCTTTAAAGTCGCCAGTGGTTTGCCATCAGGACCAGGGATACTTTTAACTTGCAATCTCAACTACTACCATGCTTGGTATTAGTTTTTTTTATTGAAACTTTTCTTTTTCAAGTTCTACTTTCTAATCTTGGGTATAAACTTCCATGGTGTGGTCTGCTTCTCAGAATAATAAAAGGCAATGTTTTGGGTAACTGTCATTTTGGCTTAAAGCAAAAATGAAAATGTATGCAAATGCTCATGTAGAAAACATGAAAAGGAAAGTAACTGTTGTTGCTAATGACGGGGAAAGTGTGGGTGGTATTTTCTGTGGTGTGCTTACATTTACATAATGTTTCGACTTGGCAGCTTTAAGAAGGGAATAATATATCTAGATTTAGAATTTTAAAAATAGTAGTAGGTTAGACATTCTAAGAAGGTGAGAAACCATTACTTCTGTCCATGAACCACACACCTCAAGATTTTGCTGCCACCCAGCTATATTGTTCTGCTCATAAATACTTTTGAAATAATTCATTTTTTAACTCTTCCCACATATTTGTAGATGTTGGGAGCAAATTCATTAAATGTGTGAGCCACCATGCCTAGATTATATCTTTGTGTTTAAAGTTAGTATGAGTAGTAAGTATTATAGTTAGTAGTACTAACTACTTAATGGAAGCAACTAAAAAATTACTTCCCCCAAACAATTCATCTGCTAGTATAATGCTCATCCATTTATTTATCCATCCACATATATCCCCCTACTAATCCTTGTTATTAGATCTTGGCCCATCCACTCATCTACTCAACTACTTAGTCTACCTATCCTTTCATCTACCCATTTACTCATATCCATCCACGTATGCACTCATTTACCTATTCACCCATTCATCAATCCATATATCCATCCATTCATACATGTGATCACACATCCATCCATTCATCTGTAAACCTATCTACTCTGTCAATCAGTTCATTCAGTCATTATCCATCCATAAGTCCATTACTTAGGCATTCTTTTATGTATTCATCCATTCATCTACCCAAGCCACCTACTATTCACCAGACAGATGGTGAAGTCATATGATAGTCTTGGAATCATCTTGGTATTATAAAGCTGTGAAAACAGTTTCTGTCTTCTTGAAGTGCAATCTCTAAGTAGGGAAACAGGCTAAGTAGAATCTTTTAAAAATATTGTAGACTTTCTGATAGAAACACGTTTTCACCCTCCTGGTGGTGTAATCAGAATGAATGTGTATTTTCGTATTTAAATACTTACTCTTAACGACAATGCCAATTTCTCCTTTGGCAACAGAATATCCTCTTCCTGTATTCGTCTAACTTATAATGATTTATAATGATATGCTTTAAAAAGAGAAGTAAGAAATGTAGAGGCAGGTTTTAACATAAAGTTAAGGAGCTACTGGCATGTAAGAATTCAGTTGGGGCACCTATGTGAGAATATACTGGTTTTCGAAATACATGCTATCTTTTTGTTAGTAGTAGGACACTAAATGACTTGTTTCTCGAGAAAGGAAGGTCAGGAGTGGCTTCTTAACTATGAAGTGCAATTGTTTACATTTTCAAATAGTATTAGTTCTGTTAGGAACTACTTTAGGCAGCCGTGTGTGTGTGTGTGTGTGTGTGTGTGTGTGTGTGTGTGTGTATGTACCACATGTTTGTGTAGGGTAGTCTGGATTGTAGAGTCAGACCTGACCTCTCAGGTTAAATTTAATTCATTGTCTGAAATGAGAACTATGTTATCTGTTCTTTCTGACTGAATGAGTCATTTTTTCCTGCTTTGTTTATTAAACATTAAGTCTTTATTTGCATTTTAATTGAGAAAGAAGACAAGGCGATGAATTTGAATGTAAACTGTGACTATTTGCTGTTTGAATGAGTGGTGTTAATGTGAGCCTACCTGCTGATTATAATTTTAAGCTTTTAGTTCACTACTTTCTGTTTTTTAAAAAAGATTTTTTTTTATTTTTATTCTTATGTGAGTGAATGTTTGCTTGCATGTATGTCTATGTACCATGTGTATGGCTGGTCCCTGTGGAGGCCAGAAGAGGACATCAGATTTCTTGGAACTGGAGTTACAGGCAGTTGTGAATGGCCATGTTTGTGCTGGGAACCAAACCTAGGTCCTCTGTAAGAGCAGCAAGCATTGAGCCATCTCTCCCACCCCTGTACATTTTTTCCTTGTTGAAAAGTAAGACATAACTGATTTACATTAATATGAAAAAAGTCTAATGTTTGATAAACTCGTGTTTGTATCCACCTACCGAATTACCAATCAGCTCCAGATATGGAACATTGGCAATGTTTCAGAAAGTTCCTCATGCTCCTTCTTAGTCAATATTCGTACCATGCCTGTGCCCTCCACGACAGTAACTACTTCTTTGATTGCTACATGGATTTCCTTCACCTAATTTGAAATGCCCAATGAATGCAGTCATACAATATGTATTTTCATGTTAACTTCTTACCTGTGAGATTCACCAGTGTTTTTCTCACTTTTAACTTATATACAAAATTTGTATTATGTATGTTAATTAGGTACTATATAATACTCAATACATATATTCATTGTACAATGTTACGCATGTATTTATCCTCTCAAATATTTACCATTTCTTTGTGGTTTAAGTTTTCTAAAGTCTTTCTTCTAGCATACAACTGTTACCTGTAATCATAATAGCGTGAAATACTGGTTTATCTGTCCATAATTTAGTGGTTCATGCAACACAACTGTAACTTAGTTTCATTGACTGCCCTTTTCCATACTTTTCTTTCGTCTGCAGCCCAATAACCACCATTTTACCGTCAATTTTGAGATTTTTTTAATTTTTTCAGATCCCATAAAATCACATCTACATTTATTAATCTTTTTAGAATTGCAGTTGTGTTTTACAAGGGTTGAGTTTGACTACTTTCCTGATGTATTATCTTAAACCATAATGAAAATTAACTGAGTCTTAAACCATAATGAAAATCAACTAAAAAGTTCTATTCCTCTTCATTTATATCTAATCATTTGTTTCTATCTCCTATGATTTAATAGATTTTTCTTGCTAACAAATCAAGTTAACATTTTTTAAACTTCTATGTACCCAGCAAAACTGGGGATACAAGATGTCTATGACAGTTTCAATCAATAAATACCCATAAGCCATATGCACTTATTCATAGTCTTGTCTGACAAAATTCTCAGGATCTTGCTTAAGTTCTAGGAAAATGGAGTAGCCTATCCCAGTTCTTAGTTAAGTTTGTCTACTTTGTTTTGCATTGGCAACAGGAATTGGCTCCAGTGATAGAGCCAGTTAATGACTCAGTTTGCCAATTTAAAAGTTTTCATTCAAAACCTATTGGTTCGGATTCTAACAGCCATGTGCAGCATGTGTCTCATCTCAAGGGTTTTATTCTAAGCAATTACTGACACCCGACCCGACCATTCCTTTTCTCAATGGGGGGTTGTTGTGTGCACTGGAACATTTAGAAGCATCCCAGGCCCACTTGCTCAAATCATTAGCCTACCTTGCTAAACCTTTTTTCCTAATTGTGATGAATGCCTTTAGATGTTGCCAGGTATTCTGTGAAGGGCCAAATCATCTCCAGCTGAGAATCACTGGTCTAAAGCCACTAATGCTTCCTACATTATTGTCTGCAAAGCTTTGGGGGCAACTTCCTGTGCACTCTACATAGACAGAATTGACAAGATATTTGAAGGAGTGAGCAAAATGTGATCCAAACGTACATATGGATTTCTTATCTACTTGGCTTCATGGAACACACAGACTTCACTTCTAGGAGTGAAGAGTAATGTAGAAACAAAACCACAAAGGTAGAGATTGACAAGACAGCTGAGTCGGCCTTAACAATTCTAGCCAGAGACACTGACCTTTGTTTGCCTTTTGTCTTGGTTGCTTGACTAAGACAGAGGAGAGCCCCTGCGTCTGAAAGTTTAAGGTTAGCCTTGGTAGCATGGTGAGTCCCAGTCTTAACAATAAAATGAAAATAAAATGTCCCAGCTTTAAAGACCTTATAGTGGTTTTTTCAATCGCTTGAAAATTCAAGAACTGAGACCACAGGGTTTGGAATTATGCCTTGAGTAATAGGCCTGCAGACACACAAATCCATATGCTCCATTTAATTATGAGGTTTCCATCAGGCCTCCAACTGCCATCTGCAGCTGGGGTTTGATCAGAGAAGATTCTGCCTCCAAAATACAGGAGGGGGAGCCAACCTCCCAGAAGCCCAAAACCCAAACCCCCCAAAACCCAAAACCTTCAATAATGAAAGCATAGTGCCCATGATTCTTCATTGATTTGTTTAGAATTTGCCTTGGTCCCAGGAAGAATATCGCAACATGTACTAGCTTCAGCACTGGTTTAAAATTCTGACCAGAGTCAAGATGTGGAGGAGGGAAACCATAATCAGAAGACTGCTCAAATGAACTCTTCCTCCTCCACCTAAGCTTCCAAATGAACCTCCCCTAGCCAGGTAGTCCAGTGAACTCATGAGTTAATTAAAGACTTGGCAGCGTTAGCATGAGAGCCTTGTCTGTCTTGCCTCTGGCCCTCTGTCTGCCTGGCTACCTCCTGGTTAGGAGCTCTTGGCAGTTCCCAAGCTGGGGATGAGATACCTTGGCAGGCTTGTGTGGGCATCAAAGACAGAGAGAGGATCCCATCCCAGTTTCTGGTAATTCTGTCTGTCACTGGGTTTAATGCTTGTGTTCAAAACAGTCCATTTCTCCATCTGTAAAATGGAGATAATCCATCCTCACCTTGCAGTGCTGTTGGGAGGATTAATTAGCTAATGTTCCTCAAGTGCTTTGAAGATGAAAAGGCTAAATAGTGTTAAGGCAGGTAGTGAGTGCCTGGTGGAGGTGCTTTGACTCTCCTCTTGCTCTTGTCAGCAGATGTGCTCCTCTTCACTTTCATGTATGTGCCATGGAGCAAAGTGATCAGGACAATGTCCCGGCCAACAGAAAACAAAGAGAGAGCCTCCTCACTTTATGCCTTGGCAGTACTTTAACTTACCAGTTGGCATGACTTCTGAAGTCTTTGGTTCACAATGTTTTAATCACCAGGTTTGCGTGACTGTCAAAGGTGAGCTTCATCTACATCGGAGGGAAGGAAATGGGGTTAGGAGCAATCAAGTCAGGTGGTCTTGAATTGAAAATCCCCAAAGAGAAGGATTTCTTACCATGGTGGTAAATTGTGCATGTGTATGTACATGCCTGTGTGTGTGTGTGAGTGTGAGTGTGTGTGTGTGTGTGTTTGTGTGTGTGTGTGTGTGTGTGTGTGTGTGTATTACAGTACACAACTAATCATTTTTCTTTTTAGTGTGTATGTGTGAGGCATGTATGCCTGTTTCCATGCATGTGTGTAAGTTCATGAGTGTGTGTGTGTGTATGAGTGTGTATGTGAGTGTTTGTGTTTGTGTGTGAGTGTGTATGGGAGGTGTGTGTGTGGAGTGTTTGTGTTTGTGTGTATAGTGTGTGTGTGTATGAGGTGTGTATGGAGTGTTGTGTGTATGGGGTGTGTGTGTATGGAGGTGTATGTGAGTGTTTGTGTTTGTGTGTATGAGTGTGTATGTATGAGTGTGTGGGGAGTGTTTGTGTTTGTGTATGAGTGTGTGTGTATGAGTGTGTATGTGAGTGTGTGTGTGTGTATGAGTGTGTGTGTATGAGTGTGTGTGTGTATGAGTGTGTGTGTGAGTGTGTGTGTGTTGAGTGTGTGTGTGTGTGTGTGTGTGTGTATGAGTGTGTGTGTGTGAGTATTTGTGTGTGTGAGTGTTTGGTTTTGTGTGTGTGTGTGTGTGTGTGTGTGTGTGTGTGTGTGTGTGTGTGTGTGTGTGTGTTACCAGACAGGTCATAAGCAGATGCAATTGAAAGGTATACCAAGAGAACAACCATAAGAATCATTCCTCAAGTCTGTCCACCTTTCTTTTCAAGACAGGACTTTTCGTTGGCTTGTAACTTACCAACTAGGCTACATTAGCTTGTCAGTGAGCCTCCTGTCTCTGCCTCTGCAATGCTAGGGTTATAAGAACACATTACTATACCTAGCTTTTAAAACCATGGGTTTTGGGAATAGAACTCCTGCCCTCTCACTTGTGAGGGAAGCACGTTGGCAATAGAACTGTCTGTCTTTCTCAACATGTTTTTTTCCGTCCCAGCCATTCAGTTCATCCGTTATAGCCCTAACACCTTTTACTAGGCTGGAGCTCTGAGGAAGGGGCTGGATGCAGGGCGGGGTTGAGAAGCATGTCTACAACTCTGGACCCACTACTGTTTTTAATCTTGTAATGTTCTTAGACTCCCATAAAGGCATGTTGTTCGTAATAACCACCTTGACCCTGAATGAAAAGAAAAACTGACGCTATCAGGTATGCTCAATAATTTGTTGTTCAGGTTATGATTTTTGAAATTCTGTTTAATTCTCTTGCCTAATTTTTAAAAATATGAAATATTTTAAATAAATAATAAAAACAAATAAATAAATTTTAAGTATTTTAAAAAATATTTTTTCATGAATCTGCATATCATCCTTGTGCTGGGGCCATGCTAATCTTCTCTATCATTCTGATTTTAGCATATGGGCTGTGAAAGGTAACACGTGCCTGAACTTTTTAACTAAAATTTTAGTGTGAAAAAGAGTTTAGTCTGACATTTCAGTGCATTATGTATCATTCTATTGTCTATTATCTCGGTCATTTTTGTTCCCCACTATTCTTTCCCATCCCTCCTTTCCCCCTCTCAATTGCTTCCTTCCTCCCTTAATAGTCTTCCGTATGCTTTCGTCACATACACACACACACACACACACACACACACACACTCACACACACACACAGAGTTGAGTCTACATTTCACGAGAGAAAATAAGGTACAATTGTCTTCCCAGTCTGCCTTTTTTCATTAACAAGATGGTCTCTGATTCCATCTATTTTGAGAACTTTCTCTGGTGATTCATTTTCAATAGATGGATTCCTGAAATACATGTGCCATACCACATTTTGGTAAATCAAGTCACACAAAGTTTCTTTATGAATCTTATGGAGAATCTTTATAGAAAACAAAGTATCTCATATAATCTTACAGAAACTTCTAACTGTTGGTTTTGTCAAGTGTATATGTGAGGTAGAAATGAGGCTAAATCCAAATAGATGACGTGGTAGGATCTTTCTCCAAGTGATCCTCTGGAAGGTATTATGTTTGTACCATTTTTGTGGAGCTTATCAGAGGCTCAGAAAACCAGAGAAAAGGCTGCGAGACAAGTATGTGTAGGTTTTCCTCTTTACATTGTGTCTGCTTACGATCTGTCTGGCATCCATCCTCTCAGTTTCTGAAACACAGTTCTCTGGATTCCTTTCTCTCAAAAGGCCTCTTGGCAACCTTCCGAGGGGAATGGCAGAGTTCGTTCTGATCGATGTCCGGTGAGTGGAGCTCAACCACGATGGAGCTCAACCTGTCAAACTCCAAGAGAAATGTATGTTACATATTCCAGCTGTTCTTTAAACATGCTTCCCAAGGCTCCATTTGCTAGCTGTCAGAACGATGTGGAAGAATTGCCCCAGACCTTCAGTTGTCACCAGCCACCTTTGTTTATACGCCAAGTTTTCCCTCTGTTATCCAATCAATGTTTAGTAAAAAGACCAAATTAAGTACCCTTCCTAGTGAGTTTGCAGCTCTCAGTTTGGAAGCTCTCATTCGCTTCCAAATGGAGTGCATCGCTGCTGGGAAATATACTAATAGAAGGTGAAGATTCTGCCTCTCAACATTCCTGCTTACGATCAATTAGGAAGGACTCTATTTGGAGTTCTAGGTAAGATGGACATTAGGCCAAAAGATGGCCTCTAAACTTGGTTTTCTTTGGATCTCATGGACATAGTAACTGGGAGCATTTTATGATTCAGTGCATGAAGATGTGTGCAGCCAGAATTTTTCTTATAAGCTTGGATTTTTTTCATGAGTGAGGTGTGGGGGAAGCTATTGCATCCTCCAATTCAAGAGATTAGAACTTCTCAGAAAATTTTGTGATATTTTGGAGCTAAGAATCAGCTCACAAGAACTGTCCATGTATTATCACATCTCAACGCAAGTTCGGTGACATCAGTAAGTTAGAAATCTGCCACGGCAGTATTTATATGATGGAAATGGGCAAATGCTACAAGGGGGCTGATCCAGTTGTTAAGCATCTACTAAATTGCACAGAAAATTCTCTCCTAGCATCCCTATACTCACTGAGGGAAGCCATTTAAAAGAAAGAAAGCCCTTTTGTATTGCTTGCATGGTGAGCCTGTGTAGTAGTAAATAGACAGACTGCTTTTTGTTATCTCATCTGCTGAACTCAACCCAAGCGAAAGCATCATGAGGTAGACTGGCTAACAGGGTGATGGTACTTCTCTTTGCTGCTCAGCTATGTGACAGGCCATTTTACCTCTCCAGCACTCAGCTTCCTCTTCACTATAATAAAAGTAATTTAGGTCATTAGGTAATTGCCAAGTTTCCCTCTTGCTCTGACATTTCTGCAATTTGATGAGTGCTTAGCTGCAGGGAAATACCATGTAATTCAAAAACTTGGGACCCTTCAAAGTATCCAAGCACATCAGTTACAGAAACCAACTCATCTCTTTCAATTTCCTTACTAGATCTTGGTCTCTTAGTAATTCTCCATCTCTCAGGGTTTGTACCTCCACATAGATGAGTAGGCCAAGTGGCAAGCGTAGTTACTAGATCCTTCCATTTCATGGGGCCAACACACTAAAAGCAATAATCAGTGTACATCAGGGTTGTTCGCCAAGGAAGGCTGCCTGAGTGTACATGTTTTACAAGTGGCCTATCATAGTAATGGGCTGAGGATCCAGCATCGTTGACTTAGTGACTTATCTCTTGATCAGAAAAGAAACTGCCTTTTGGTCTTAAAGGACCTCCAGCTTTGAGATGAATTGGTTTTATTTTCTGAATCCCAGATTGCATGACATCTTCTGCTTATCTATCCCCCTGACATAGCTTGGTATATTTTTTTCATCTATCTGAAGCACAAACTAACCCAAATGGATTTTTGCTAGTTCCAAGGATTTGGTGATACATGTCTAAATAACGTTTTTTCTTTAAAGTTCTGTAAAAGATGGATAGCATTAATTTGTACTGAGGCTTGAGTGTAGACTTCGTGGAATGTAGAAGGAACTAAATCCACCTTCACGAGGAACCAGAAAGAGACTGATTATAGAGGTGAGTAAATTTTTCACGGTGCTCAGGGTCTTCCCAAGATACATAGGCCCACATTTTAGCATCCAGAAGACAGCCCCTTCCAAAAATGTGCACATCCCCATGTGGCAACTCATGCAAATTGTTATTATAATTGAGTTTATGAAGCCATTTAACTCTTGAATCAAAAACCTAAGTACTTTACTGACTGTTTGCAGGGTTGATTACCCACCCCTGCCAGCCTTCTGGGCTATGTGCATTCAGTGGCTGCAGCTATAAAGTTGGGGCTGTTGACTCTACCACCAAAAGCACAAGCTACGTGAATGACTAGAAAATAAGTCACTTATTCAGCATTCAAAGTGAAAATATATTTTTCTGTCTTACATGGACAACAGACATGGGCTGAAAACCTCTTGGCTTCAGACTGCCAATAAGAAATTCAATCAGTTCTACCATTTTTTTTCTTGGAATATTCCTAAAATAGTCTTAATCTAAAAACTTGATTATATCCTTTTCATTTGATGTCTGCATTTTAGAGATTTTTAAAGATTTTATTTTGTATGTGGCACTGTTTTGTCTGCTTGTCTCTATGTGTACCATGTGCATGTCTAGTGCTCACAGAGTCTAGAAGACGACAGTATTCCTGGGATTGGAGGTGTATGGTTGTGAGCCACCATGTTTGTGGGTGCTAGAAATTAAAGCCAGAAATTAAAGCTAGAAATTAAAGTAGAGCAGCGAGTGCTCTTAAACAGCTGGCCCATCTGGTCAGCCCCTTGATATCTGAATTTTTAAGCTACAAGTTTAATTCACTACAAGCATATATTTTCCGGCACACTGTGTATTGTCCTCAGTCTAAGTATGATGTATGGACCAGGAGCATCACCGGCATCACTCTGGGAGCTTGTTACAATTGGAGAATCTTGGCTACCTCTCAGTCCATACTACATCAATCAGAGTCAGTGCTATAATAAACCCTTGGGTGATTTCTATGTACATCACACCCCAAGGAGCACTAATGTACATTGTATACGTGTGCTTTCAGTCTATCTTCATTAAAGCCTTTAAATTTATGAAACAATTACTAAGGAGAGGCACGTGACCTAACTGAAGGAGCCATTTCTTATTGTCAAGTCATCGAACAAAACAGACTTGTTTTTTTAGTCAGCGTGAGGAATCAACTTCCTTTGTCGATTGAAGTGACTGTGTTAATGTCTACACCTGGCCAGTCTCCTTTTTGCATTCTTAGTCTAAAGTGGTAAGTAGCTGGCTGAGCAAATACCCAGATAAGGCACAAGGCTGTGCTGTGAATTTCCTACCTGAACAAAATATAATACAATAAACTTGAATATTTCATATTGAAGTGTTCTTTGCTTTACCATTGACTCTTGGAATTGATACTGTCTCAAATAATCCTTTGTGGGGGGATCCAAGAGATTTGCTCATTAAAAAAGACCACACTGGTAAGAGAAAGGATAGCTGAATGAATGATACTCCTTTGTTTACCATGGTGGAAGGGAGCTTTGTGAATGGGGGGTACAGAGAAGCAGAACTTGAAGGCAGCTCCCCTCCTCTGAACATGAAAGTAGAATGTCTAGAAATTTAATCTCCTAAAGGGACCTATATGCCCCCACAGTGCTAGAAAGTGTTTGGGGACCCCAGTGATAGACAAGCCACAGTTAAAGGATGCTGGATTAGAGAATACTTAATGCAATTTGAGAGTCTTCTGTTTTTAAGTCTTTCTCTCCTTTCTGCCCTTTGAATTTGTGTGTGTGTGTGTGTGTGTGTGTGTGTGTGTGTGTGTGTGTGTATGTGTGTGTGTGTATGTGTAGAAAAATGCTTTAAACCCCTAATTCGTTATAACCAAAACTTCGGAGTGTTTTCTTATCTAATCTTTAATTCTAACCTTAATTGAATGTACCAATTATTTATTTAATATCTACCACACATCAGACCCTAAACCAAACACTGGGTATATAGAGGTGACCATTGTACACACAGGGTAATAGATACTATTCCCAAATGCACACATTGGTAGAATACTATAGAGAACTTCAAGTGTAGTGGGCAACTCCCAAAGTTATCAGTTGATCGTCCCCTTAGAGAGGAAGTTCCTATGGAAAAGACAATGAAATCTGCTAAAAATATATCTGCTTGTATGTATTGGTCTGTGTGTGTGTGTGTGTGTGTGTGTGTGTGTGTGTGTGTGTGTACAACTTACATATCAAACCATTGTAAACCTGTACTGTGCTTTAATGTTTAAGTCCCTTTGATTGGGTCCACAGTAGCATTGAGTACTTCTGTGGGAAACTTTAAGGCATGTAGAGATTTTTGCTAAAATCCAAACTCCAGCAAGACTTTCAGAAAAGGTGGATAAGGAGAAATTTACTGGTTTTTTTTTGGGGGAGGGTTTTTTTTTTTTTTTTCGGGGCTGGGGAACCGAACCCAGGGCCTTGCGCTTCCTAGGCAAGCGCTCTACCACTGAGCTAAATCCCCAACCCCAATTTACTGGTTTTGAAGCCAATCTTATAAGCTCTTGTGCTCTCTCTCTCTCTGTGTGTGTGTGTGTCTGTGTGTATTTCTGTCTCTTCCTCCTCCTCTCTTTCTTTTTGTTCAAGTCACACGAACATTCACATTTTTTAAATTGCCCATTAAGCTTGTATCCTGATACAGAGGAGAGACTTGCTGGAAGAGAAATCAGAGCTATTGAAACACTATTCTCATCCTATACTGGGGAAAAAAGCCCCAAATATATGTTAGGAAAAGGTCCAGAGCAATTCTGTTGTCCTCTTTGCACTATGGTCCTGGCTAAATTGTTGACACTGATCCTGCGGTTAGGCTTTTGATGAGTTACTACTACCATAGTAATTGTATAGTGGCCTCTCGAGCTCACCATTGTTGTCCGAGGGGCCTTTGTGCCAGTTCATCTCTCCCTTCCTATCACTGCAGCTTGGCCTACAACACTCTCCTCATTCCCTCTTCCCTAATTTGCTTAACTTGACTGAAGGGTTCATGGCTATGAGGATAGGGGATTTAGATACCTTTGAGTATATAGAGGACTTTGCTCTTCTTATGTAGCTTAGGCTGTCCTTGGACTAATTATGCTCATCCTACTCAGCTTCTCCAGTACTAGTATGAAAGGCATGAACCATTATGCTTAGCTAAGTTTGTTAATTTTTAATTGTGCTATCATTTCAAACTTCCAATAAAGTCACAGGAATAATAGAGTCCTTTCATGACACTGACATTACCTTTTATAATTTTGAAGGGGTCAGGTCTCTTCTTTCATAGAATTCTCTGTCTTTTGAATATGCCTAATGCTTTCTCATGATTATATATATTACATATATTTCCTTTTACTCCTCCATTTATTTGCTGAGTGTGAAACATTTGTTGAATTAAGAGTTTACCTCTTAACCATTGAAATCTGACAGCTCTATTGAAACATAGATCACCCACTTAAAGTATGCAATTCAGTGGCTTTTAATATATTCACAGAGGTATGCAGCCATCACTGTAATTGACTCAGAAAATTTTCATTATCCCCCTCCCAAAAGAACTCTCAAGCTCATTGGCAGTCATTCCTTATTTCTTCCTCTCTCCAAAGGCTCTGGCATAGCAACCACTGATATATTCTATTTATCTATTTTGTATAATGAGGTCACAGTGTGCAATTTTTGGTGCGTGTATCTGAGTTATTTTCCTTACTGTTATTTGACAGGTTCATTCATGTTGTAGCATATATGAATACATCATGAGAATAGTAGACTAATATTTTACTACAGGACTAGGATCTATTTCATTCATCAGAGAGTTGAGCTGCCCCGCCCCCCTTTTGGTTATTTTAAATAACAGTGCCATAAATATTGGTATGAAGATTTGAGATTTGAGGTTCATATAGCTCTGGTTTGCTATCGTCTTGTGAGTCCTGAAAGTAGGAAGAGCAGGAAGAGTCAGTGCGAATGGGAGTGTTGGTGGATCTCAACAATACCCAGCTTTGTCGGCGTCATTTTTATAGGTCTATAGAAGTTCATCTTCTGTAGCTCCTTGTGGCCTCATTTTCTGGGCTAGTGGCCCCCCCTGGATCTGGCACAACCAGAATTTTTAATATTTGCCCTCTCTTAGGGGATTACTATGAAACATGACCTCTTAGGAGGCTTGGGGGACTATCAGCCTTGTATCTGTGGGGAACACAAACCAGCTGTTCAGCTCGGTTAGCAGCTGGCTCATCTGGAACCCTCTTATAGGTTTTCTTTCCCACAAACAATGGCCCAAGTTATAGCCTTCTGGTTGCCAGCTCCTTTTAATTGGATCCTTCATTTTATAGTCTGTTATTAGCATGATGTCTGGCCGTCTTTGGAGAGCCATGTTTTTTTTTTCTTTCTAAAACTCAACAATTTAATAAGATGTTTTATAGAATCCAACAATTCATCTGTCCCATGAATAGCCAGAGGGGTGTGTGTGTGTGTGTGTGTGTGTATGTGTGTGTGTGATGTCATGGAGGAGCGCATAACACACTGAAAGGAAATTATTTTAACATAGAACCCTGAGTTGATCAGGCTAAAAACAAAAACAAACAAACAAACAAAAACAAAAGAAAAAAACTCCCTCTACTTTCCACACGGAATTTCTTCTTTTCATGGCTCCTAACCATAAATTTGGCCAAAGGCTCTTGAGGTACAAGAGCACTGATAAATGACTTCCCATGAACTTGCCATGCAGAGTGCCTGTCCTGAGTAATATCACAAGCTTTCTTAGGCTGCTCCGAGTTTGCTTTCGGCATTTTCACCTTGCTCCCTAAGCATCCTAGGAGACTGTAACATCATGGCAAAACCTGGGCTTGCCATTCTTTTTCTCTGGAACTAAAGCTTATTTCTGATTTTAGGGTACTATAGATAAAGCCGAGGGCCAGGGAGATATCTTACCCAGGGTATAGTTCTGGCTTTCCCATCTGTACAATGGGAATAAGAATGGTACCTGATGTGCGTGGTTGGGAGGACTTGGTAAGTAGGCAGATGTAATACACTGAATAGGCTCTTTGTCAGTGCCTTGCTGTATTTGTAATTACTATCCTACCGTGGCTATTGGACCAATTCAGATACCAACTCCTCTGTGGAATCGAGCCTGTATGTTTTGACCACTACTGTGTGCACAGCACTAAACATAGTGTTTGTCTACAATGAATGCTCAATAAATATTTGTTGAATGAGTAAGCAAAGGATTGCATTTTCCCATTTAGGAGCAATCCTCTGTTCCTCAATGCTTTAAGATCACTTGGCCTCTAACTTCCTTTATGGCATCTCCCACATTTAACCTTCATTGGAACTAATTGTCCTTTAAACACAATTCTCTTATCCAGGTGGTCAGCCCTTGGAGAGTAGCACCTGGACCAATTGTTTTGTGTTTCCTGTGAAACCTTGCATGGAGGGCAATAAATATTTGGTAAATAATTAATCCCCTTTGGAAACTATGGTCTTAACCCATTAAGTTGCTGTTCTATTTTTAACCAGATATAAACCCAGAGGTATATGTATGCCCTGTTGCTTTCTTTCTTTTTCTTCTAAAGGAAGTGATAAAGGTAAAAGTTGAGGATGTAGGCAACAGTGAGAGCTAGAGTCTAGTAATAAATAAGAATGTGAGTTCAGTTCCAAGAACAGGTTGGTGTTAAAGTTATACTGGAGTTCAGTAATTTCTGAAGATATATAGGCTTCATTCTCCTTACTATTTCTTCAAGTAAAGTTAATGATTTATTAAACAAGAAATAAATAAAACTGCTCTCTCCCTCTTGGTATTGTCTAGAAAGTCATGGGTTACTTCAGTTGGGTTCTGGGCTTGGAAGGCAGTCAGGAAAGCACTCACTGTTTCAGTCACTGGTGTGGCTAATGGGTGGAAATGCTGTGACAGACTGGCAGGGAGCTGGGGCCTGTCTTGTTGAGCATGGCTGGTCAAAGAGAATGAGGAGTCATTTGGAAAGTAGCCCAACATATGAGAGCAGGATTAGTCCATAGTAAGAAGGTTGGACTCCTTTCTGGGTGTTCAAAAGAAAGGTGTCAGGTTAAAAAGAAATGCAGACCAACTAGTACCCAAGAAGATTCACTTACTTCTTCTACAATTAGATAATACTCGATGAGGTGGGAAGAAGAGATTTGAATGATATTGCAGCCTTAAAGTGTGGTCTGGGGAAAAAGCTAAGTGCCTCAAATCAGAACTATAGAGTATGTCCAAGTGAGTAAAGATCACTTTGATCTTTGAATTTATGGGTTACATGTACTCCGAAGTTTTAATAAGTTGGTACAATTTATAAAATATATATTCCCATGGTAAGTTAGGTACTACCACACTCTCAGACATTAAGTCAATGAATGTTTATCATTTGCATTGCTGTCCAATATGGGTTGGCAAAATGAGACATGGATTCTCTACTCTGAATGTTCACTTAAGGCTCCAAACTCCCTTCATCTTGTTGCTCTATCCTCCCTCCAGGCCTTGGAGTCCTCTACTAGCCCTTGAATATAGCTAGTTATCCAGGTTAAGTATAGGGGAATGTGAAGGCAAGTTTTTGTGGTCCAGGATGTGAAATGGGATTCATTGCTTTTTACCTACATTCTACACTGACCAACCTCAGTTCATAAGGCTGCTCAGAGACACAAAGAGGTTGGGAGATGTAGTCTATTTATGTGCACAAAGGAAAGGCAAACGGGTTAGAGAAAAACTAGTTAATCTTTGCCACTTAAAAAGCAAATTAGAATCTTTCCCATTCGGTTGCCATAAAGAAGACTAGGGTATTTTGCTGTCATTTGGAAAATGCTTGCTTTTACTAACTACTATGAGTATGTACCCGGTAAGCACCCAGAACTGAATGTACCAAATAGTTTTGTATTGAGTATCTACTCTAAATCAGGCAAGAGATAGGGAATGGAGACACAGTACTAGAGTAGGCCCTGCCCTCTTGGAACCAGTATCTGTAAGAAGACTGAGAATTGAATGAACAAATTCCTTATGCTGTGAGGACCATGCGAAGGCAAGATTTTAGGCTAGTCTGGAAGTCTAATAATCTTCCAGAAAGAATTGGCATGTGTATTGAGACACAGAGGAAACTTAGAGCATTGGCCAGTTAAAGGGAAGTAGACCAATGTGTGCCACACAAGCAGAGCTAGCTCAGTGGTTCTCAGCCTTGATTCTACTTTGAAGAATTCTAGAGTTAATTTGGTCAATTATAACCTGGGTGGGGTGGGGACAGTGGAGCAAGCCCAGGCACTGATTTTGTCTTTATTTTTGAGGAAGCATCCCTGGTGATTCTGATGTACAGCCAGGTCAAAAGTCATTAGAATTCAAACCTAGATCAGGGGGAGGAGAGTGTCCACCTGGGGTATGTGAAAGACTGAAGACCTCTCAGAAGCATAGGTACCAAGGAGATCCCACGACAAGATGAAGGGCTCATTTCTCTCCAGAGCTCTTAGCCTGGTGGATGTTCTCCAGCAATAACACTCCTCCCACAGGGCATAACTGTCCTCTGTGCCTATGTTTGGTTATTTGGGGAAGGATAGATAAGTGCAAAGCTAAGGACCTGTGAAAAATTGTCTCTTCCTCTGACTTTCTGAGCAGAGAAGGACTAAAATTCAGGTCTTACCTGAAGCCAGTTAGAGTTTGAATTTACTGCAAACTGGGACTCCTCTTCCTGTTTACCTCATAGGTGGAAAACCTGAAAGGTGGAACCTACAAGCAAAGATAAACTTGTAGAGGGTGAGGTGGGGGGGAAGAGGACTTGTGTATCTTCACTTTTATAGCTAAATAGTTCTTCCAAACTCACACTTTATGAGATGCTACATAGAAAATTCCAAGAAAATGGACCTCCTGGACAGATGGAAGCTAGAGATTGGGTAGGAAAAGCAAAAGCTAAGATTTCCACCTACTTTTTGCATGCCTTTTAACCCCATGTAAACATAGTGGACTTTCTTGACCTTTTAAACTGGCTTTTAAGATTAAACATTTAAAAAAATGTTTTGAAGTAAATTCCTTGTCTTCCTGTCTGTGTCACCTCAGTTCAAGAGCGGTGATCAGGAAGGAGGTAATAAATGGGCAACCCCTTTCTTTTTTGGAATCCATTAATAACCAGTGTGAGGAGAGCTGAGTCTAACCTTTGCTCTCTAGCTGCTGTGAGGAGTTTTTCAAACTTGGACAAAGATTTTCCATGTTCAAAGACAATGAGTCCATTACAGTTATTTGTTTAGAAAAGGCAGCAAAGATTTGGAGGCCTCCAAGAACCAGCCTGGCCAAGTCATCTCTCTGAGTGCTGGGTTGGTTCCGTTTCTGATCCTGAGCCTGTCTAAGAAGGCTGTGGCTTCAGTTACTTCTCATGCAGCCTCATTCAACTGTGAACTGTTTGCTTTCTGACTCATACCCTGGTCTCCTGGAAATCTGTATTCTCTCCCACTCTATATTGCACAAGAAGACTTGGAGCTATAAAGTAGGCAGACTTTGGAAGGCAGTGAGCTCCTAAACCTATGGGTTGCAACCTTCTTGGATTGATATCCTGTATAGCAGATCCATTATATTACAATTCATAACAGTATCAAAATTGCAGTTATTTAGTAGCAACAAAGTACTTTTATGAGAATTTTGTTGAGAGGTTGAGGGGTCACTACAACAAAGGAACTGTACCAAAGCATCACAATATTAGGAAAGATGACAGCCACAGTCTGGAAACCCTCAATCTGAGCCCTTCTCTATGATATATCTTATGCTCAGTATAGTCTACTTGTCATCTACACACATCCTTGTAGTAGCTGTTTCTACAGATGCGGAAACAGGGTTCAGAGACTTGTGCGACTTCTCCAGGTCAGCCACCCAGTAGGGCATGAATTCCTCATCTTTGTGGAGCACTTTCTGCATGACAGGGATTATTCAAAGCATCTGACACAAAGATCTTTTCAAATCTTCATCACATCCCAATGGCAATAGGTATCCATTACCTTCTCAACATCTCAATGTAACAGATGGGGAAACTGAGACATGGGGAAGGTGGGGGTGTTTCTCAAGTTATAGCCTACCAGTTACCTCACAGTTTGATATGTAACAGTATCCCACTTCCTGAATGCAGGTGACCAGTGACCTGGATACTTTTTCTTGTGTTGTGTATGCCCCTCCCTCTCACCTTTCCATTTTTCTTTCCTTTCACCATTCTCCAGTAGGCCTGGAAGATGGCTCCATGAAAACATGAGACAAGCAAATAGAGCATGGGGAGAAGAACGTGGTCACAAGAACATAGCCGTGTACAGTTGGGTGGTGAAGTGACTAGCACTAAGAAGTCAGTCAAGGAAGAGCTGGATGAGGCTTGGAGAACACATTATAGATTTTATCAATGACTTTAAGCTTACTGAATCCAGTGGGTCTTCACCTTGAATGTGTTCAGAATCACCCAGAAGTAGATGAACTCTTCTTCCCTAACATGCTGCAAGATTCTTAAGTCAATTTTTAGCACTGAGCTAAAAGAGTTCTCCTCTAGAGAACTGTTTCTAGAACAGATTTCTTGACTCTGCATCTGAATTTGAGAACCCAGTGGGTGTGGACTGAGATCTGAGACTGTATTACTGATAAGCTTCCACTGTAGAGGCTTGAGGAGCCAAACCTCAAAAATCACTGATCTAAAACACTGAAAAAAATCACATTAGGTAAAACTTTAAAAATCTAGTATCAAGAACAAGGAGAAATGAATGATCTTTGTTAACTGCTGGATTGATGACAGTTAACAGACAAATGCTAATGTTTTGGTTACACAACACATTACATTTCTTCACTGCTCACAATACAGTTCATTGTTGGTTGATAAGAGAGTGCTCTACTCCATCGTCATTCTAGAGCCCAGACTCCTTCCACCTTATAGCTCTTCCCCCAGGCCTTACATTTCCTCCACTGGGGATATCTTAATATAACAATAGGTAAGGGAAGATTATGCTGTTGTCATAATTTAGGGTTAATGGGGAAACATAATTTCTGTTTACTTGCCATTGTCCAGAACTCTTTTATATAGATGGGTTTAGCTACAAATAAATCTGGGCAAAATATTCCAGGTATGTGCTTAGGGAGAAAAGGCAACCAATATGTCTCAAGTTTTATCATAGACCATTTGAAGGTCCACTTAGGATATGATTTGGTTGAACAAGAATATTCCTGTTGCAAATGTTTCATGCCCTCCCAAGAAAATAGTCGGCATATTCTTCAGGTCATCAGTTAATGTCATTATAGATTAGTTGTACAGCTGGGGAAAATTAAGGCTTAGACATTCTTCGTCCAAAAGCAGGATATTGGCTGTAATGTTGTAACTCCTAGTACCTATTTTTTATGCATAAAAATTGGGGAAAGTTACAGAAAAATCACTAGTCCAGTGATGAACATATGACAATGGATACTTCTGTGTTCATTGCACACATATGGACAGACAAAACCAAACTATTTTGGCACAGTGAACCTCTGTGTGTAGATGGCTATGAGGTTCAGTTTTTGAAGAATGAGAGCACAACTTTGCTTTCAACAGTTCTGAAGCCTATGTGCAATGCCTCAAACTGACCATAGAAAACAAGTCCAAGCCAACAAGGCTATGTCATGGAGGGGCATGGAATCTAGAACTTAAGATCCATTAAGTACTTGTTTTGTTCTCTTCCTGCAATCAAAGCAGTTCCCCAGCTGAGTAACTTTCAGGTATGCATTGTCTCAGTCTCCTTATGTGTAACATGGGAATAATCATATTATTTGTTCCACTGGGTATTTGTGACAATGGAATTAGAAGGTTAGGGGCTATTTGAGAGTTTTCCTAGTCATATTTGGCATTATCTTCTTCCTCTTAGTGTTATTATTTGATACCAATATGAATAGGAAAGTTTTGAGCACACAGAACTATTTTATTCGGTTTGAGGATAGCCACCCTGGGCCTGCCAGAATTCTGACCTCTCTCCATAGTCCTATGGTCCACTAATGATGCTATAGCCCCAAACTGTTGATGGGTTCAACAGTAGTATGAGAGAAGAGGTGGCAACGTCCTCTGAACTTGTTTTCAAGGCTTTGCCTATATGTTTGACTAGTGAGGCATGCTGACTGAATCTAGCAGTAGAGGTGAAAGTCTCCCTAGCTTTATCATGGCAGTAGCAATGCCACATCCTGTCCCTGCACAAACTCCCTTCATTCCACCTTGTTGCTCGTTTGCCTCATGTCTAGGCCCTTCAAAAACCTTTTCTCCTCTCTCATTCAAATGGTGTAATTGTGAATGATTGAAACCACATTTTAGTATGTGTCAAAATCAGTTCAACTCTTAGAAAGAAATCATAACATAAATTGGATCATATATCCTGAGTGGGTGCCCCAGCTAATTCATTTGTTAGACTGTTCAGCTCCATAGGATTATGTGAGTGTTTACTCTTAAGCAGTTACATGTGGGTCTCATTAATGCACACACTCTGGCTTGCCTTGTGCCCAATATCTTGTCAAATAAGGAGCTCATAGAAAGCCCATGGAAAACCACCAAGCTTCAGGGGAGCCATTACCCTCCCCCATGAAATAAGCCTCCCCCAGTTACAATGGGTTGGGACTGAGAGCTGGTTGGCTTTCCTATGACTTGATATTTCTGAAACTTGGTGTCATGCACTTCCAATTGGCATCTCTCTAAAGCAAAGGAGGGAAAAGAAAAACTAAAGCCTTTAGATGTGCTTTAGTATTAAAAAAAGACACAGATTTGGAATCTCATTGTGTCTAAGTGGGCATAAGGGGTTAGAGAAATCATATATTTGGAATATCCCTGTCCCTTATCAAAATGCACTCATTAAGTTTCTTGCAGCCTCAGGTACTAGTCTTAGCAGTCAAGGGTCAAGAGCACTAGCAGGTCCTACCCTAACCCTACTGTTTCCAAATTGATTTTTCTGTGCAATTTATGCATGCCACAGTTTATCAAATGCTGGCCTAAACCATTTGTTGTCAACATTAGCAACACATTGGACATAGCTGGGAGTTTAGGTTTTGCTTTGTTTACTGATAGGGATTGAACTCTAGGCTTTCCTGTGCTAAATATATGCTCTATTCGTGAGCTGCACTTCTAGTCCCCAAGCTGGAGGGATTAAAATGTTGATGCCTGCCCTTCCACTCCTAAATATTCAGAAGGAAATGGTATAAAGAGTGCCTAGGTATCACATCAGGTTTTTAAATAGCTCCCAGTTGATTTTAATTTGCAGCCAATGCTGGAAAGCACTATGATAGTTATGACTTCAGCAACACCCCCACCCCAGTTTTAGTAGATTGCAATGCTTAATCTATAAGTGACTGTGAGAATTTAAAGAAGCAGCTTTCAGAACCACAGACACCCAGACATTCCTCCTCAGTGACCTTCCCTACATTTCTTTCTGCTCTTCTTGACTTGTTTTCAGCCTTTATGAGGATGAGAATGGGGGACTGTGATGCTAAGAAGGGTTTGGCAGTGCTTATTCATTGTTTGTGTGAAGAACTCCCTTGCTGGTGGCCCTCTTGCCTTTGTCACATCACAGCCAAGAGCATCATGTGGTCCCCATTTAATATTATTAATTGTTTTAGAGCTTATGTGTGGGGAAGAATGGATTTCTGGAAAATGCTTCTTTCCTGGGAAATGCTTCCCCTGTCTTGTGCTGATTTTTAGGCTCGTATTGTGTCTATGAAATCTCATCTGTGTGTCATTGGCAGAACCCCAAGAGCACATCAAATGTTTCCCTTGGCCATGGTGATTATCTTTTATAACGGGAAGTAAAGTGTTTTGAGACTGGACCCCTAGGCCAGACAACCTACACTAGATGGCAGAGACTTGTTTCTCACATTTCTTTCCCACTAAGTATAGTTAGGAACCCTAGAAGTAGCTCAGAAGGCAAAATAATGCTGAGTATTTACTCCCTGACTGCAGCCAGATCCTCTGGCGTCAGTGTTATTTTGTCTTTTCTTGTATTTTAACTAAATATAACCACTTGTTTTCATTCTCTTTCTGAAGTACATGACTTCTGCTCAGGCTTGGGCTTTCAAACTTCACATTGCTGAGTATGGTGGCACGCTTTCCTGTAGCTGACTGCCTCGAGCTTCTAGGCACCAGTCTAGGCATTCAGATAGTTTGCTTTTGTGACATGTGCCTTTCCATCTCACTGGCCTGAAGGGGTGATGTAGTCAACAATTCACCTTTAAGTTGGTGTTGTTTTCTCTGGCCTGCAAGCCCCAGAGTCAAACTATAGTCGCTAATCATCGGGGCCAAGGGATTCTGAAATCATATCTCACTTTTACTAACTGGCAACATTCTTTGTTTTGCCCCAATGGGGATTAGATGATATTCACATTCCTGACTCTAACATTTCATTCTATTGTCTTTATAACAAAATCAGGTTAGAACTGGATCACTGGGCTCTTTCTTTTCTTACCACTTCCTTGTTCATGTGCCTACATACATTACACACACACACACACACACACACACACACACACATGCACACACATAGAGTACTGGCCATAACCTCAGGGGTCTTTTAGGTTCATGACTGTTTCATTCCCAGGCCCGTGTCACCAGTGTTGAACTGAGCTTTAAGAACAGAGTTTGAGTTATCTCCTGAGTCTGTAGTGTATAAAGGTGAATTTTCATCTCATGGTAACCATGTGGATGAGATGGTGAAAAAGTATATATCATAGGATATTTGTAATTATACTAAAATCCACTTTAGTAGAAATATTACTTCCTAATCATAATCATAGCATCCCTGACAATTTTCATTGCTGTCTGAAAAAAATCTTTAGAGTTGTCAGACATATTCCTTTTAAAGGCAAGGATACCTTGAAACTTCCCAGTACTATGTCCCTATTTCTCTCTAGTCTTACAAACTTGGACAGAAATTCCATGGAATTCGAGAAATGGACAGAATTTTTAAGGTGATATTCTGAATGACTTGATTTTATTAGCACTATGCTCTAACCAACTGAGCTAACTGACCAGTCATGAATTGATTTTATACCTGGCATATTTTGTCATGGGACAGAGACTAATTGAATTCCCCTTCTTCTTTCATGAAGACCCACCATGTTTTGAGACCTGTGATTCAAATTTCCAAATAGTATTTTATGGTGATTCAGCCTGCACAATGTTATTTCACAATAAGTGAATCCAGAATGTGCATGTGTGTGTGTGTGTGTGTGTGTGTGTGTGTGTGTGTGTGTGTGTGTGTGTGTGTGTGAGAGAGAGGGGAGGAGGGAGGAGGGAGGAGGAAGAGAGAGAGAGAGAGAGAGAGAGAGAGAGAATTTGCATTCTCCAGATTTATTTATGGCAAATGTGTTTCTTATGAATGAGGTTCCCTGGTTTGCACTTCCTTTACTTTGATCATTTCCGCTGGTTTTTTTAATGAGTGGGAACTTTCTAGGAGGCAGAGTAATTTCTACCTATATCCTGAGAAGAGGGGAGCCAAAGGCGCATAGGAGTTTTTGTGCATGTTTGTACAAAAGTACATTTGTGTATTATATGTGGACACCTATATATGCAATGCTATGATATGTGTATGTTTATGCTTGTATTGGGTTTGCACTTGCACACTGTGCATTGGTGTTCTATGTTGAATGCTTCAGATAATTCTGTCTAGATAGCAGTGATGATAAGGATAACAATAAAGGCTAATTTTAGGAGGTGGTGTTTTTCAGGTGTTCTAAGCATTTAATACTTATAACACCTAACGTAGCAGGTACTTGAAATCCTTCTTGGTCCTTGCACATGTGCCCTAACAAAGTGTAAGTGTTTTTCCCTAGAAGGGTCTTTTCTTATTCCATAAAAGGAGTTATTGCCAGGGGCTGGCGAGATGTCTTAGTGTGTAAAGTGCTTGCTGTGTAAGTCTGGGGACCTGAATCTGAAACCCCAGTCCCCAGCTTGTGTAAAAGCTAAGTCCAGGGGCGTGTATCGATGACCACCACTCTCATTTTTCAACGGAAGATACGGAAACAAAGAGATTCTCTGTAGTTACCCAGCCAGGGAGGGGCAGAGATAGATTCAGATGTAGGCTTGCTGTCTATCACCTCTTAACTTGAATTGAAAAGGCATAATCTACAGGAAATAAGAGCTCATTTTGCATGAGATAAAGATGACTCTTGGTGAGGCAGCTCATCTCCCAGCGGCGGTGGGCCTGATCGAGTACTTACAGAGGACTACCACATGTGGATTCAGGTCATGGGCAACTTAAGGCGATAGTGCTCAGGCATTATATCAGAGGAGCCAAGCGTGGCCTGTTGGTATCTTTGGAGACCTGCCCCCTTATCTGGGGCCTCTTTTCTGCTGTTCATTGTTTTGTATTAAGCTGCATATATATGGGAACGATCTGGTACCCTTTGTCATTTCCCATCTTTCCCTTTTATTTCCTGGGTCTTCGTTATAACATTCATGCCTGAAGATTCAAGGCTAAAAAGGAGATGTATCCGTTACATGAAGTTCAAAACTGCCAAAACTCATCTTTGGCCACACAGGTCAGAAGAGTAGCTATTTTAGGACAGGCTAGTCTTATGAGTGACTGCAAGGAATCTCTGAGATCCTTAATTCCATATGATATTTACAGAGTCTGGTCTAATAGTATCATCCTGAGTGTAGATGTGTGTAAAAATTCCTCGAGCTACCTGCTTCATATTCGTACATTACTGTGTGGAGATGATGCAAAATACAATAATACAAAATGATAAAAATTGCAACCATCTAAATTATTTTGTAGCTATGTTGTAGAAGCTGTCCCAAGGATACCAGAGAAGAGGAATAGAAACATTCAAGTCAGATTTAAAAGGAAGCTCAATTGGGAATTTAGAGATCTAGATAGCTTTTAATCGGTAAGAATCAGCTGAACTTAAGGAGAACATAATTGCTTGCATTGGGTGGACATTAATTTTATCTCTCTTATTTTATATTTTGGCCTATAATATCTTTGAAGTATTTGTGTGTTTGCTTTGCCTTCATTTGATCGTGGCTCTGCCTTTTAAAACCATTGCTGCTGCTGCTGCTGCTGCTGTTGCCACCTCTTCCAAGTTCAGAACGATTTACAAATGTTTGAACTAAGAAACAAAGACAGAAAAATGGGGACATGGTCTGGTTTCTTTTGCAAGCATTTCTTCCCGCTAAGCTACTGGGAATGGTATTTGGGCCAGCTTTGCTCTCATAATTGGAACCATAGCTCCTTGGATTGCCTTTGGACTGTGAACTTCAGGGTCTGCCACCCTGCACACTGGGACGTGGTGTACCAGGATTCTTACTGTCTGTAAGGGAGGAGAGCAGAGCTCCAGAACCAGTTCGGAGAACCCTGAAAGGGTAGTAGCAGAGCGCAAATCTTTTATAAGTTTTACACTTTCCACTGCCTTCCCTCTGCGTCCTCCCAGCTGTGGCTAACACTGATTGACACTTTGCTGTGTGTCTGATGCCGCTCTAAGCATTTTTCATGCATTAGTTCATTTAATCCTTACTAACTCTGAAAGCTGGCATTGCTATTGCCTTTTATAGACAAATTACCTGGCACAGGGACAAAGAAGTCAGTTGGCCAGCGTCAAAAAGCTGATTCCAGAGTCTGAGCTCTTATCTATCCACTATCTAAATAAAATTGATTTTCCAGTGAGGCGATTGTCTAAACTTCCTTATCTAATTCCTATTTTCTACCACCACTACCTTCACCTTGCTGGGCATGCACAACTAACACATTCTTTTTGTTTTTGAGATAGGGTTGTCTAATGTAACCCAGGCTGTTCTTGAATTCTATATAGCTAAAGCTGGTCTTGAACCTCTTATACAGCCAAGGATGACCTTGAACTTCTTGTTCCTGAATCTTTTTGCCTGCCTTCTTAGTGCTAGGATCATAAGTGGGTGCCACAATGTATGTATGACTTATGCACTGCTAGCAACCAGTGCATACTTGAAAAACAGTACATGCTAGGCGAGCACACAAGCCACGGAGCTGTATTCCCAGACCCTAAAAACACTCTTATGAGTTGCAAAAATCCAACCTTTAATAGATATCTATTATGTACCAGTTATAATTCTTGGTCCCTTCCTACTGGTATTCATCCCATCTTTGTAATTCTCTGTGAAATTCATAGCATTTCCCTCATGTTACAAGACATAGAAATTGAGGATTGACCTAGCAACTTGCCTAGATTTCTATTATTAATAAGAGATGGCACTAGTATTTGGGTATAGGTCATCTAATTCTACTTCTGTGGTGCACCCCAGATGATCTGTCTCATATAGTACGCATCATAACCTTTGCTGTCCTTGAATGCTCTACCTGTTCTGCTTCTCATGTTAGTTTAATCCTCATGAGAAGATACTATGACCCACAGTAGTTCACAGTAAATATTCAGTGAACTGAATGACTTTTTAACCATTGTTGTATGAAAAACTTTAATCGTTTCCTACGAGGTTTGGAATCTGCTTCATTATTTTCCTCTTAACAGCTATGACTAGATCATTAAACTGCATCATTAAATTGGTATTTATGCCCCATGGCTTCTTATAGAAATTTCATTCCTTGATTGATTCAACAAATATTTGTTAAGTATATATTATGGAACATTTACCATGGCAAGGCCTTGGAAATGAGGGGAGAGTGGATAAAACCTGCAGAGCAGAGGCCATGGGTTTAAGAAACTTATCCTAGAACTTGAGGTAAAGCTACATACACAGATGATTCCTGGAATTGCAGCTCCTATGTTGTGAGAAGTGGATGAAAAGGTTTGTGGGGGGCCCTTTTCCCATCTTGCAGGATAGTGAAAAGCTTCCCCAAAGGAGAGGAATCAAATGAGGAACTTCCAGTTTCAGATTACTGAAAATAAAAACATGACTCTCTCCATTGTCTGAACTTCATTCACAAAATTTTACTATAGTAACAGGTCCTGGAAAATTTATAGAGATAAAAAGTGGAGGCTCCTTAGTGATGGAGACTGGGAGCTTTGTGTGGGCAGGAAGTGGAGGCTCTAAGGAGAAAAGAAGTGCAGGTATTTTTGAGGATAAGAAGAAAAGGGCTTTGGGAGGAAGACATGGAATCCTGATAGAAATTTAACACTTTTTGGTGAGAAGCCTTACTCTGAGGGCACCCTAGGGACCTAGTAGTGGAGCCTAAGGTCTATAGTGCATCATTGGTACTCTAGTTCAGCCTTATATTTTTTGCTCACATGAGCCTGAGTTAAATTTTGGAATTTCACCTGTGTTTTTTCAGCCTTGATTTCTGCCTATAACTGCCTTCTTTTTTGCAGTGTACCCCGTTGACACTCTCTAAGGAAGCGTAAGAGGGAGGTCATATAATCTGCAATGCTCATTATTATTTCCAAGTGGCACCATTGGTTGCTTACTAGCTGGTACTTAGGTTACTGTTGAATCTGAAATTCACCCTCCGTCTAATAAACTATCCCACAAGAGAAACAGTAACATATGGTCCCCAAACCTGACTCCTAAAGTTCACCCTCCTGCACCTGTGTCTTTCCTGGGATTTTTTTTGTAGTTCAGATATTTTATCCAGGGATATAGCAGGGTAGGCCTGGTCACTGACATAGAAAATTATTTTAATGTCTTGAGAAATAATGTGATTGATGATAAATGAGAAAATTGTGAAATTCTAACTTCCCCTGAATACCTTGCATTGGGATTGCTTTTTTTTTTCATCATGTTTGTACTGTCATGCCCCAGAACTTCATCTTTTCTACATTGTCAACAGTTCAAAGTATTACTTCAGTATTTAGGGGTTATCTGTCCTTTCTCCCACAAAAATTGGTTGCTAACAAATATTCTCATTGGCATTGATAACTAATTTCATTGCTCTTCAGTTCACCCTGTGCTTGCTAGTTTTAAGTCAGCTTGCCACAAGCTAGAGTTACGTGGGAAGAGGAACATCAATTGAGAAAATATTCGCACCAGACTGGCCTGTAGGCAAGCCTATGGTGTATTTTCATAATTAATGATGGATATAGGTTGACCAAGCTCACTGTGGTTCATGCCACACTTAAGCTGGTGGTTCAGGGTGCATTAACAAAGCAAGTTGAGCAAATGATGAGGAGCAAGCAGTAAGCAGCACTCCTCCATAGCCTCTGCTTCAGTTCCTTGCTCCAGGATCCTGCCCTGCTTGAGTTCTTGCCTTGACTCTCCTGATGATGGACTACAAGCTGTAAAATGACATTAAGCCCCCCTAGCTGTTTTTCTTTTGATCATGACCTTTATCATAGCAATGAAAACCCCAATTTAGACATATTCTTGTCCCTCTCTCTTGTATGAGGGTTGATCTTAACCAAGAATCCACTAGTTCCTCATTCAAAGTGTCTGTGATCAGGATTCATGAAAAAGTGATATATTTTTAGTTTCACCAAACTTGAACTGAGATTTATCATTTCTTTTGATTGTAAATAAAGACACAAAGTCTATAGTTTTGGCTGTCCCTATGATTAGTTGTCATTACTATAAATAACATATTTTTTACATAATATTACAGTTTCTGAAAAAACCTCAAAATATGCTCATCACTGCTTTGAAATCATGGTGGTATAAGACTCAGTACTAGCCCTTATTATGTAAAGTATTTGTAAACAAGCATACCTGTTACTCTAATAAAACCTTTGCTTTTCAAAATTTGGATAACTGTATTTTGATACAATCCATTTGTTTTATAATCCTGGATTTTATTTAATGCATTTCAAAAAATAATTCTTGGAGGAGATCCATAGGCATCATATTCCTCCTAAAGGGATCACCACGCAGAAAATGTCACCATTCACTCACAGACATCATCCTCTGATAACACAACCCATCATGGAACCAGCTGTATACTCCAGGATCACCAGTTCATTGGTAATTCTGCTGGAGATTAGTCTAGAGAAGGAAAAGCATGCAGCTGAAATTGTACAGTGTTCCTGGAGTGAATAAATTAGGTGATTTCTAGTCTAAGGAAATGGCTGTTGAAGAAGAGGGGGGGAGGAGGAGGAGGAGGAGGAGGAGGAGGAGGAGGAGGGAGAGGAGGAAGAGCTTAAAGAAGGGGTTAGGGGGCCTTTAATTAGAGCCACCCTTTTATGTATACCCCATGGCATGTTTAGGAATGTGCTCTTGTCTGGTATTAGTAAGCTACACATGTTTTACATTATGGAATAATATGTGACCTTAGTTTGATGCTTCTCTTTCCTTGCCTAAAAGGAAGTGGAGGGCAAATTTTATGTAGGAGCCAAGTCTGAGTGAGTCCTGTTGATTTATAGAGCATTTGATATCACTGGAGTGTATTTATGCTGAGATAGCAAGAAACATTCCCCACTGAACATCCAAGTAAAGGAAGCTTCTGGATAATTGGGATGAAGGAATAAAGTTAGAGTGGAACTGGTCACAGAAATCATGGACCGGAGTAAGTTGGGAAGCCCTCATGGATATCATTTTGTCAGGAACCTCAGTCACTGCCAATTCCAGGTGGACATTCGTGAGGTTTTCTCAGTACCTGTGATCAAGACAACTGACTTCTCCCTAATATAATCACGAACACCTATTCTGCTGCTTTGGAGTTTATCAACAGTTCAGAAGATGGAGGTTGGTTGGAAGGCTGTTGAATGAAGAACACACATTTGGAGCAAGGAGACTGTGGCTCTAATTTGTACCATTCTAATGGCGGCTGGGTAATCTTAGATGAACCATATTGCCTCTGAGCACATGACTTTCATCATCTATTATATAAATCTGATGTAAAGTTTCCTGTTTCGAATTCTCATGAATATGAATGAACATGGAAACACTTGGAGATGAGCAAAAGTTTATGAAAGCAACAAGAGAATCTCATAAGGTACCCATGGCTCCATCACTCAAGCTTCATGGCAATTCCAGCTTGTTATCTTTCTATTGGATGTTCATAAAAGAGAAGAAGCAGAGGGGCTGAAGTTGTTTCCATGTCTGGAATAATGATAGGGATTATCTGCCAAGGTGCAATGGAAAGACTTTAAACACAAAATTAGTGTTTATAGAACAGGCTCTGTGTTGGTTTCCATCCGTGCCGAGCTCTGGGCATGGAGATGAGGAAGATTGGTAGGTTTCCTTTTATTCATGGGTCTAATTTAGCCAGCGCAGTGCATCTTCTGTGCAATGGGAAGAACATTTACAAAAGTGAATTACAAAACAGAATTCCCCTTTTCCGGTCTTCTCTCTACTATGTCTTAGTTGGTTTTATTGCTGTGAAGAGACCCCATGGCTGAGGGAAATCTTATAAAAGAAAACAGTTAATTGGTGCTGGCTTCCAGTTTCAGAGATTTAGTCCATTATCATCATGGTAGGAGAAAAGGGGCAGCATCCAGGCAGACATGGTTCTAGAGAAGGAGCTGAGAGTTCTACATCTTGATTCAAAGGCAGCTAGGAGGAGACTATCTTCTGCGGGCAGCTAGGGGAGAAGACTATCATCCAAACTGGGTAGAGCCTGAGCATAGGAGGAGATCTCAAAGCCCACCCCCCCCCAGTGATGCTTCCTCCAACAAGGCCACATCTCCTAATAGAGCCATTCTCTGTGGCCACGAATTCAAATACACGAGTCTATGGGCCCAGAGCTATTCAAACCACCACAGCTGGCTTCCCCAGTGTATTAGCTATTTTTTTTCTCATCCTGTGACAAAAATACCTAACTAAAGCAACTGAAGGAAGAGATAGGGGTTTTTTGGCTCACTATTTGAAGGTACAGTCCTTTGTGATGGGGAAAACACAGTAGCAGGAGGCAGATAATCACATTGTTGTCTGCAGTCAGAAAGCAGAAAAGGATGAATGTGGTAACACTGATAATCAGGGTAGCTAATTCCCATCTCAGTTACCTCCTTTTGAAAATGCCCTCATGGGCACAGTCAGTGCTGTGGTCTTGTGGTGACTCTAGTCAAATTGGAAACGAAGATTAACGGTATCTTGCAGCTACTGTGAGCTAGGAACCAGAAGTTTTGGAAGGCTTGAATGTATTTTTTAATGTAGAAAAGGCTTGGAATACTGAATGCAGAAAGGAGTTTCTAAAGACTAATTGGCAGAGCAATACCTCTTCAAGCCCACCAGCATAATCTCTACCACCACATGTCTCACAGCTCATACTGTGTTGGAGACCTTCATTCACACTTAGACAACTGGCACTCAGACAAAGAAAGGGACTTTTCCTGAAATTCAGCTGGCCAAGTAGACCCAAAGCTCACCCCCACAACCAGAAAGCCATATGTGATAGCTTTATTATTTGATAAATGCATGATAAACATATTAGTAAATGAATTAAAGAAATAGATGTCACAGTGTGACAGATAAAAAGATTAGGGGTCACAGAGACAGATTGTCTGAGGTATAATTTATTCTTCTGTTGTCTTTCACTGCCCTTCACAAAGCATTGTTGCTGTGTTTTTGTGAAGCATGGCCTGAGAATTTAGCTGCTTCCCTTGATAGAGCAGTGGAATCCTTCCCTAAGTGCTACCATGTTTCTACAAAGGGGTTCTTTGTTTATTTACTTTTTAACCTTTTGAGACAGTCTGTCTATGTAACCAAGGTTGACCCAGATCTCTCTATGTAGAGCAAGCTGACCTTGAACTTACAGTCATCCTTTTGCTTCTGCCTCCCAAGGGCTGGGATTATAATCATGTGCACAAACCCAGTATAATTCAAGGGTTCTTACATAACAGACTATACAGTCATGTTCTGGTAGTAGCCAGGGCTGACAGATCTGAGCTCTTCAAAGAACTTCTGGGAGATATTTAGAGGCAAAAAGAGAGCTACTTCCTGAAAAGTTAAGAATGTGGCACTTGTAGAGAAGATTTGAGGTACATGTTGTTGCCTCTTGTCTCAGCCTGCCAGAGATGAACTTTTTTAGTTTTGAGTTGTGCAGGCTGAGAATGTCTTTATTTGTATTGAATATGGGCTCCTGGCCTTGGAAAGATCTCTAGTTAATATAGCAATAAAGTCCATGTGTGGCCCCATGAAGATTTGGACTATGGATGTATAGAAATGTGCCCACTCTGAGTAGTCTGAACCTGCTCAGATAAACAAAGATGGCCAATAACTCTGCAAACCTAAAATCTCAAATGGGACAGGGTAGAGAGGAAGCAGAATTGAACTCCTCCAGTGCTTCTCGGCTCCATATTGAGGATCTGTTGACTGAAACAAGAAGTGAATGCCCCAGAGTGGGGAAGCAGTTGCAGCTGGCAGAAGCAACCTGCTATTGAAACTGATAATGCCATTTTAATTAGACTAAAGCATGAATGAGAGCTCCATTAAGACTTCTCCTTGGCGCTCTGGGTCACTGGGCGAGAGAATGTGTTCCTTTTATGAGCTTTGCCAAAGCCCACCAGCTGCTACCTTGCAGGAGAGTTACATCTGAGTCATTGGTTTCCAAAAGGGGGACAAGTAGGCTGTGTATGGCTGAATGAGAGGGGCCTGTCTTTCCTCGGTTTTGCCAGCTTTGGCCTGGCCCACAGCCATCACAGCAATGGCCTTGATTTGTAAACCAGTTGGAAGTTTCAAGAAGTTATTACGGGAACAGACTAGGGGAGAAAGTAAAAACCAAACAGCGTAGAAGAAGAAAGCAAGAAGGCCTGGCTGGGCTTGTGGTGGGAGGCCCAAGAGACCTGTTTTCCTGATCTTACTTACCAGCTCAATACTTTATAAGCTGCTGTATCTCATGCCTGGGGGTCAGCTCTTAATGAAGACAGTGATGACGATGATAATGACAATAAAAAGAATGAAAGGTTCTTGTCCATTTTTTCCTAGAAAGTGCGAGCCTAGAAGTGTATCACATGGGTGAGGTCACTTAGCCTTCTCTCTAACCTTGTAATAAGGGCTGTTCTATTATTTTCATGTCAGAAGCAAAGATAAGGTAGCATAGAGAAGGAACTTACCTCTAACAGTCAGGCAACTAGAATTCAGAGCCAAAGACTGGGCATTCAAGACAATGACTGTGCCAAGTTACTCACTAAATGTTGGGAGACCATCCTGCATAAAGAAGCCTCAGACTCTCTACTTTTTAAAGGCAAGAGACACGCATATCATATCCACTGTAGGATCTGGAACAAATCCATTTTAGGGCTGGAGTGGTCTTTGTGCTTTTTCAGTACTTGTTGACACACTGAGGAATTCTGTTGTTTTGAGACAGGGTCTCCTGTAGACGAGGCTAGCATTGAACTCACTACTTGGTCGAGGCTGGCTTTGAACTCATGATCCTTCTGTCTCTACCACTTGAGAACCTGAGATTACAGGTATGCGCCACCACACCCAGATTGCTCACTGAGTTTTGAAGAGGCAGATAACTGTGTAAACTAGATAGGAAACTTTGTTATATATGATTTAGTAGACAAATGCTGATCCTCATATGCATGCATTTGTTCATTCATTTGGTGAAGGAGCATCTCCTGTATCAAGCACCGAGCTAGGTCTTAAAAATAAATGAGTGTGATTCCTCCTTCCTCACTTCAGTAGATGTGAGAATGCCTAGAACACGGTGGTTACACATATACACGTGTGCATTTAGCCACACAGGTCACTTTAGTCCAGCATCTCCTCCCAGTTCCGCTCCTTACTGTCTGGGTACCTCCTGGGGCTAGGACATAACACATTTCACATCATTTCATCCTGGTGTTCTGTGTGTTTGTGAGGGTCGAGTAATTGATTATCAGCCTCCTGAGGCTGTCTCCGCCAGGATTGTTTTTTCTTTTTTTGCATTTTAGTGTTTCTCCAGGTGAACCCCATGCATGTTTAAGTTTGCAAAGTACTGCAAAGGCGTAGGACCCAGGCTCTGTCATGTGTGAGCGCTCAACAAATAATCTTCGAGTGATTGCATGCATAAATTGCTGACACTGAATGGGGAAGTGGGCCGCTTTTACTAGGGCTGGGCAGGACTCCAGATTTTCATTTTGCCAAGTCTGAGGAGACTACGAGGAGGTGGAGTCATGTTTCTTTCCCTCTCAAAGAAAAAAAAAAACACTTGGTGGGGTGCATTTAAATGTCCGGAAGGATAGACTCCATCACATTCATGTGGGAAATGACGAGCAACTGAGCACATGACCTGATGGGAACTGAATGGATGAGCCAGATCTTAATGAAGGCCAGGAGATAAAACAGGGCGGGGTGATGAGTTCACAGAAGGTCTGAGAACTCCTTGTAGATGGCCTGGGGCAAGATGTTAAAGCCACAAGTTTACAAGCCTGTGTGCTTGCTCTTGACACTCTGGTTCCAGGGACTTCTTGCAATTTAAATCCTTCCTCCCTCTTCCCATACCATCAATCATAGGTGGCACAGCCTTGCTATCAGTCGATTTCAAACTAATAGTTTTGCTTTCCTGTCTTACTTTCTTTTCTCCTTCTCCCCTCTCCAGTATTCCCCCTCCTTCTTGACAAGAGGGTTGGTGTCCAGACTTTGATGAGAGCCGGAGCTACCCTGTGGCATGACATTTGTCAAGGACAAGGGGTGTGTGGGCCTTTATGAGTAATCACAGCTGCTTGTTTGGAGTCATGGTTTGAAGGAATCTCCCTCCCTCAGTAGTGTGATCTTCTCCTCCTCCGAACATTCCCTTCCCACCCCTCCTCAAAAAACTTGCATAAGAGCAGTTGGCTTCATATAATAAAATACAGATTGGCATCATGAGCTACATAAACAAGAGGCATTTAATAGACTGTGGAGAGTTCTGGCAGTGGGAGGAACAGTAGCAGCCAAGGAGACACATATGGCTGGCTTAGCAGCATCCTGGACTCATAGGAAGAAGATTCCTGCTTTTAATCCCCAGGGTAGGAGAGGAGGTGGGATAAGGGGTTAGAAATGAGGGAGGCACAGCATCCCCAGACCACTACTATGCTCAAATATTTCAAGTAAAGTGCTTAGATATTTTTAATAAACATTTACATAGTGCTGACTCTAGGGTAGACACCATTCTCTAAGCCCTTTACAGATTTCAAACACAGTTGTAGTAAGGTGTGTAATAATTTGCATTCCATGACGCTTATCTGCTGTAAGCAAACATTCAATGATTTTTGAAAGCAAATTTCCAAAGCTCTTAGACCATTGCTCACATCCACCTACAGCTAATCTCTACTCCTACTACCAGCCCAGGCAGCCATTCATTTCCTTTTTGTCCCTCTAGGTATGCCTGTTTTGGATGTCTCACACAAGTGGCAGAAAATATGGATACATTCTTTTGTGAGTGGCTTCTTTCACTAAGCACAGTTTGTTTCTTCTTGTCGCCAACGTGTGTTTCAGTCTATGGTTCTAGTGAGCTACATTTCTTGTATCAGTTCATACTCACAGTACCTGAGGACACTGCTTCTATGACTGGGAGCTATAGATGAGGAAGTGGAGGCATAATTCATAGTTTGAGAGGTACTGATTGAAACCTAGGTAGTATGACCTTGGAATCTATGCTCTCAGAGCTTTTGCTCTGCTGCCTCTCAATGAGCACAAAATAGGTATTTATGCCCATTTGGGGGAGTTTGATATGTACTCACCCCCACTTGGGGGATTTCTTTCATAAAATGGCCACTGCATTTCTAAAGAACATATGGCTTAATTTGTGTACTTTGATAGTGTTCTCCCCCCACCTCGGCGTGTATGTGTGTTGTGTATGTGTGCATGTGTTCATGTGTGCAAATGAAGACACGCATGTACTATGTGGAGGACAAAGTCTTTGACTTCCAACTTATTTGGGACAGCATCTTATTGTCTGTTGTTGGATACAACAGACTGGATAGTCTGGGATCTTCCCAGGATTCTCCTGTCTCTGGCTCCCATCTTGATATAGGAGTGCTGATATTGCAAATCTATACTACTGCATCTGGCTTTACATTAGTATTGGAGATCTGAACTCAGCCATCTCATGCTTCTGCCATTTCCCCAGCTCCTGACAGTGTTTCTTATCAATGCTTATGTGTTGAACACATAGGTAGGCACTGAGAGGAACTGAGAGACGTTCTTACCTTCAAGAAATGTAGTGATTTTGTTTAGTGGAGAAGATTCACATGCATATGATAATGTGGATGCATTAGATCATAATAGCCCAATGCCTAAACACACAATACTGGTATCAAAACTCAAATGGATGATGTCAGTGAGAAAAAGGTGAGAACTTGCGATGGGAAGTGGCTTTAAAGTAGTCCCAGATCCTTGTCCTAATCAACAACAAATTTTAGGAGTGGAAGCTTGCAGTTATTTCACCATCCCTCTTCTGTCTGTCTGTCTGTCTGTCTGTCTGTCTCTCTCTCTCTCTGTGTGTGTGTGTGTGTGTGTGTGTGTCTGTGTCTGTGTCTGTGTGCAGTAGCGGCTCATATGTGAAGGCCAAAGTACAACATTCAAAAGTAGAGTCTCTTTCTACCATGGGTCCTTTTGATCACAGTCAGATCATCAGGCATGTGAGGCAATTGCTGTTCCTCGCTAAGCCACCCCGACAGCTTTCTCTGTTGTACTGTGCTGTCCCTTCCACCCACAAACTTTTTTCTGTAGTAAGTTCCAGCTTTTAGATTCCATCTGTTCGTCATACCAAAAAGCTTTTCCTGCTAAGCTGTTTTCAATACAAATTGCTTAAGGAAGGATTGCTCTCTTTGGAAACTTGTCATCGGGAACAGGGGAGAGAGAGGAAGAGGAGAGGAAAGGAGAGAAAAGAGGGAGAAGGAGGGAGAGGAGGGAGAGAGGAGGAGGGAGGAGAGGGGAGGAGAGGGGAGGAGAGGGAGGAGAGGGAGGAGAGGGAGGAGAGGGAGGAGAGGGAGGAGAGGGAGGAGAGGAGAGGGGAGGAGAGGGGAGGAGAATACAGGAGTTAATTTTAAATGACTCACAGCATCCGTCTTTTGGCCACATATACCTGGCAGATAGGTTCAGATATTAAATTGTCGCCAGGGTTTACTTAGCCTTCAGAAGATTATCCTAAACTCAATGGCTTAAAACAAAAACCAAGGACTTGGATCATAATTCTGTAGTCACCTAGGCAGCTTTTCTCTGGGTTGGTCCATTGGTTTATCAAATTTCGATTCGGCTCAGGAATCTGTGGTGAGCAGAGGATTTGGCTTGGGCCTGGATCATGTACCAACTGTTGGTAAAATTTTTTGCCAGGTTAGGACTGTTGGCTTATTATGTGAATTTTCTTCCATGTGGCCTGTTAGCCTCTGACAGGGTAGCTTGGGAACGCCCACAGTGTAGACAAGTTCCCGAGAACAGCAACATAAGACAACTCCAGTTTCCTAGCGTTTTCCATACCTTGGCTTGTGTCATGTTTGCTATTTATTCCCAGCATGTCAGAGGACAAGCTCAGGTTCAAGGAGTGGAGGGATAGACTCCGCCTCTTGATGGTAGATCTGCAGTGTATCTCAGGATATGATTACAGAGAGAACAAATTTGTGGTCATTTAATCATCCACAAACTCAGTTCATACCATAATAAAAAAGTCAGCCGACATGTATTACATGCTTACAGTGTTCATATATGGCTCTGAGTTCTACATATATGTTTCCTACAACAGTGCTGAGACCCGAGTAATAGTTTCCTTATTTTCAGAGCAATGTCTTGAGACTCTACAAGGAATTCATCTAACACAGTCATATAGCTAGTAAATGTGGAGGCAGGGGACCTCAGGCTTCTCATCTAAGGCAGTGTAGCAGGCTCTAGAGCCTGAGGCTTTGTAAGCACTCTGTTGCCCTGTCCATTATAAGCTTGATGAAACTTGCTTCATATGCCACCATATGGCTAACAGCTAATGTACTAATATCAACTGAAGACTTAGGAAATGCCTGGCTAGTTGTTTCAGACACTTGAGTATATAGTGGCGTTTCATTCTCACCTCAGTCTGACCCATTAAAAACATACGTTTTATCTTCAGCTTACAGATGAGGAATCCAAGGCTCTAGGAAGTAAGTTATTAGTGCAGTCTCACGGCTAGTAGATGAGTAAGCCCTTGTGTAATTCATAGCATCCTTTCATTTTAGACTTTGTTTCAGTCTCAATTTATAGGCGTGGGGAAGGCACTCTTAGATCTTTCCAGAACTTAAATAAAGATCATGAATAAACATAAATGAAGAAGAAAAGGTGCTAGATGTGATGTCTCATGGCAGTAATTCCTGCCCATGGAAGGCTGAGGCAGAGGATCATCATGAGTTATGAGCAACTTGGGCTGATGCACTGTCCCTATGCCATGGAGCAGGAATCATTGCACAATACAAGTGACGTAGTGGAGTTTGCAATTCAGTGACTTTAAAATGCTCCTGTACTTGCTTCTTGCTCATTAGGTTCTTAGCCTTATATAGATTATATGGATTCGTTTTAGACTAGCAGAGATAAAATGTTAGAAAACAGCTTATAAAGTCTCCGTCACTGGATGATGACCATTTAGAGCAGTGCTTCTCAACTTTCCTAGTGCTGTGAACCTTTTAATACAGTTCCTCATGTTGTGGTGACCCTTAACCACAAAATTATTTTCGTTGCTACTTCATAACTGCAATTTTGCTACTGTCATGAATGATAAATGAACCTGACATGTTGGACATCTGATATGCAACCCCTATGAAAAGGTCCCTTGATCCCTTTCTCCATGCATAGGTTCATGACCTACAGATTGAGAACTGCTGGTTTAGAAGAACTAAAAGTAAGAGAATTGAGGAATGTTGGTATAGGGACATGGAGTCTGGGAAAAGTTCCAGAACTGCCAAGTAATTATTATCTTAATACTTCTACAAGAGTTGATTTTTAATTAAATGTTTGTTTGTTTGTTGCATATACATACAGATGCATGCAGGATGAAGACTTGGCATGTATGGGAGGCAGAGGGCAAATTGCAGAAATTGGCTCTCTCCTTTTACCATGTGGATGCTGGGAATTGAACTCAGGATATCAGACTTGATGACAAGCACCTGTACTCAGTGAAAGTAATTTGGTGATAATTAGAAATAGCACCATAGCTGATGAGTACATTGATATTTCGTAGGTGGCTCTCACTTGAGAAAGGACAGATAAATAAGATGCTATTGAAACTGACATTCTAGGGTTACAATAAACTGTTGAGGCTCCCAACTTTTCAGATTTATGCCTCTTGGATCCCCAAAGAAATAATGTAATTCCAAATGAAGACAACTGAGAGGTCTCAGGAATCAAGATAATGGCCCAGTGGCCACTTAAAACCTGTGCATGAGCACAATAAAAGCTGCCTTTTGACTTAAGAGAGTGGCTAGCGCACAAATGAGTGATTTGCATGTGGCATTCAGAGTGGTTTAGGAGAGGAGCCAGTGCAGATCATGAGAAGCCAACACGAGTGAGCCTGTCCTAGAATGGCAGGCCCTAAGAAGAGTCTCCGTCTAGCATAACCTTCCGTTTATACGTAAGTAAAGCAAAGCCTCCCGGTTCTGTAGCTCTCTTGCATTGAGGCCAAAGAAGGAAAATGAAGATGATGAGAAGAGATGTTTCTGTTGATTTCTAGGGTTAGTGCCAGCAGCCGCAGGCAAAGAATACCTTGGACGATGCCAACTAAGTCTTTCACTGGACTAGCACACTGTTGTGCTCAGCGAGAACCATCATCTTGCCTGTCTCTTCCTATTGTCATCCTTTAAATTATGAGAAATTATAGAAAAAAATACCAGAGCACCATATCTCTGGCTCCCATATAGAGTAGTGTCTGCTTTGAGATGAGAGTAGGCCAGGTTATGGTAGTAGTGTTTTTGTGGCAAATGCTACAAAGGGGGAGAGCCCACAGCAAGAAAACACCAAAGTCTCTGGTACTTCCGCTAGCAATATATGAACACTTGTGTTGTTGGTTTTGTTTGTTAGTTTTGTTTTGTTTGAGACAGGGTTTCTTTGTGTGTAGCCCTGGCTATCCTGGACTCAGTGGGTAGACCAGGCTAGCCTTAAACTCACAGAGGTCTGCCTGCCTCTGCCTCCCAAATGCTGGGATTAAAGGCCTGCACCACCACTGCCCAGCTGAAAATTTGTATTATATCTGCAAAATGTCTTAAATTCCTGGGAGACAAAAAAAAGTAGAGCAGAAAATGAGAGTTCTCAAGCAGAATGTGCTAGGAGGTCAGTGATACACATATGACAAGGAGAGCTATTGAGGGGTCAAAAGAAGCCCCTGTGTCACTTGAATGACTGCAGTTTCATTGACTCTACTCATTGAATGACTTGACTTGTGGACTGTAGTGCTCTGAAGTTGCTGAGCTTAACTAGAGATTAGAATCTTTTGGATGACTTGGGAGAAAGTATGGTTGGTACCGTGTGGTAAATAAATCTTGAATTTGGCTGTTTGGCTCATAAAAGTCCTTATAAATGTTCCCAAGCAACAAACATGGAAGGAATTAAAGGCACACTTTGGAGGTCTGGATTGCGATTTCTTTTCTGTGTGTCATATATGGACAAGATGGCAGTAGGCTACATAAAGGGAAAGGACTGTCTCTTTGTGTCCTGGGAGCAGGGCTGAGATAGGAGTGGGGTTGTTCTTTGTTAATATGTGCAATGGTGTTTGTAGAGAGAAAGAAATCATAAACTTGCACTTGGCTAATTTTTTCGATTGCTGGAGTAGAAGGTCAAAGAGCAGGAGGTTGCATGTACCTCAGCAGAAGCTGCTCTGCTGGGAAAAAAGAAACAAATTCCCTATGCTCCAAATGGAGAGTGTTTTCTTTCTCCTGGAACAGACTGTTTTGGGCTTTTTCTTGCATTTTTACATTTTTTTTATGTGCAGCAACTGCTGCTTGCCTTGTCTAAATTTTAAATCATCGGATCCATCACTGCGTGAGTCTCCTTTATCATGTGTAATATTCAACGTGTCCAGGCTGCTTCATATAGGTTTCCTGAGAGAGTTTCAACCCTGCTGTATGCTTCCCTTGCCGTACCCTTCTGGCCCTCTGGAAATCGACATTCTGCAGGTCTGTTCTCTCCTCTATGGACTGCCCTCATTATCTGACTACATTTCAATGTCTAGCATATGGTGATTAGCTCCGACACTGGGTGTTTAAGCTTGCCCTGCAGATTGATGTACATCCATGTGTACGTGCCTTCCTCCAAATGCAAACAGAGCACAGGTTATTGTATAGGTGATCATACATTTCCTATGAAACTAAATAAAGTTTTTCCCTCCTGCCTTAGCAGGCATAAGATTTACCTCATTGACCAGGGGTGGAGGGGAGAGAAGAGGAAAAAGGAGAGAGAGGAAAGGAGGGAGAGGGAGAAGGAGAGGGAGGGGGGGAGGGAGAGGCAGAGGGAGAGAGAGAGAGACAAGGCAAGAGAGAGAGAGAGAGAGGAAGAGAGAGAGAGAGAGGGAGAGGGAGAGGGAGAGGGAGAGGGAGGAGGAGAGGGGAGGGAGGGAGAGGGAGAGGGAGAGGGAGAGGAGAGGGAGAGGGAGAGGAGAGAGAGAAGGGGCAGACTTGGGGCAGGCAGAAGGAGAAACTAGAGAGCGGGAGATAGAGAAGCCATATGGAAATGGTTGGAAAACAGATGGGGGGAAGTCTGGAAAAATCCAATTTGTTGTTCTCAGGTGTTTTAAGGAATGTCTCCATATGAGGGTGTTAGAAAGGATTTTGGTGCACACAGTACAAATGAGATGATGAACGAGGCAACTTCCCAGGTAGACTTTAAGTAATGAAATCGCATTAGTATCTGATCGTTTGATGCAAAAGCTAGATATCTGTGTGTCTGAGGCAGGGTTTGAGTGGAAGGAGTTGCCCAGAGTTGGGGCAGTCAAGTACGTCTTAGTGGAAAGAGAAAGCCTGAAAATAATCTTCCTGTAATCTTGTCAGCAAGGAAATGGAAAGGAAGAACAGAAAGTTCCTTGCTGGCTGGTTGACTAGCCCAGTTGCATCGTGGAACAACAGACATTGGCAGGAGATCTGTTACCTATTGTCAGATCGCTAACCTCTCTTTCTTTGTTATCACCTCAAGGTGTTTGTTTTGTTTTCTGCTTTAGTTTGTTTTGTTTGAATTTTTGACACTGGGTCCCATGTTTTTGCTCTGGTTGGCTTGGAGCTCACTGTATAAACTAGGCTACCCTCTAAACCTCAGAGATCTGCCTGCCTCTACCTCCCAGCCCCAGAGTTGGGATTAAAAACATAGGTCACCACAGCAAGCTTCAAAGTGAGATCTTGCTACAGTCCAGAAACGCACCTTCCTGTCCTGGCCAACACATACATCCAACCTTTATGCTAGTGGCTATACCTTTAGAGGTGATGGAAGCCCGTTTCATGTGTTTGATCTATTGATTAAAGAATATGTATGTCCTTTCCCTGATTGCATACACAGATATCTATTGAAAATTAGATCTGTGCTCGGGCATATGCTCCAGATGGCCCTGTTAGGCTCGTGTTAGTGTACTGTGGCCAGTGGTTTCCCCAAGGAGGAAAAGATGTCTTTCTGTCAGCTCTTGCGTTCAGGTGTTTATCGTAGGATATTAGCAGTTAGCAGGCCCTTTGAGAGCTTTGTGTTCCTGTTCCTAAGATACAGCAAGAAGAATGGTCCTGCGTCTTCACCTAGACTCCTACCTCCTGCTCTTTGCTTACCGTTTATCTTCCTAATTTGTCTTGTCATCCACATTACTTTTGTGTTCCTAATTAGTGAAGAGGACTGCCTGGAGATGGCCTTTTCTTTCCTTCACATCACAAAAGAAGAGGGGGAAGTGCATATTTTGCTTACTGTGTGCAGGAGATGGCTTCTCTAAAGTGCTGTCCCTCCTTTCTACATCAAGGAACTGTCTTTTCTCTTGATTTGCTTTCAAGCTGAACAACTGAATGTCATGCAATCTCAGGGTTGCTGTGTTCCATGTTATCTCAGGAATTTGGATTGTCGGTAGGGAGGCAGTTGATTGGTGTCATCAGCATTTATAGTGCTCAAAATTGGATTTTTAAGAGCAGTTTAGTTTTCCAATCTTCCGATTATAATCTCATCAGTTATAACTGAACAAGTTCTGGAACCTAAATTTCCTCGCTTAAAGATATTTCCCTAGGTGTAAGTTTTTTTTTAAAACTAAATTAATTACCATTTCACTATTTTTTAATCAGCTCTTAACCCGATAATAGAGTAGCCTAGAAAGAAAAAAAAGAACAAAAAGTCAAATGGAAATTTCTTTTCTTAATCAGAAAGAATCAGATAATCAGATTTGTGATACATAGGTGAAATGAGGGGATTGGAAAAAGAAATATTATATAATTAGTAGAAGCCAAAGTTTGTGACTTGATTAATGTGCTATTTAAAAATGTAGTCAATTCAATGCATGTACAATATACTTACAGACTTTTGGTGGAAAAGAACCAATTTGGGGATTTGAACACATTGATATATCATTGTGTGGATTTAGATCCCTCTGCCTTCCCCTGCCATTCTGGGGGATTTGGAGATGGTCTATTTCTGCATATATTAGGAATGTTTGAAATATACTCAGTGATCTCCCATAATAAGGAGAAAGAAGCCAAAGTGGTGGACTCTGTAGGCACAGTGTGGAATTCTTATACTCTCCTTGTCTGCCATACATACTGTTGCTTTTCTGCTGGTTGTTCCTCCTCCCCCCTCCCCCCTCCTCCTCCTCCTCCTCCTTTCTCCAACACAGAATCTCATGTGTTAGCCTGAATATCTCTACCTAACCAAGGATAGCCTTTAAGTTTCTGAACTTCTGAACTTTTTGCCTCTACCTCCAAAGCACTGGTGTTACAGGTATGTGCCACCATGCCTGATTTAAGGAGTGCTAGAAATATGAACTTGGGCTTTGTACATGCTAGCCAAGCACCCTGTCAAATGTCCAGTCTTTGTGAGCTTTCTTATAGATAACTTTTGTAGAACTATAGGTGGTTTGCATTTCTCTTGAGGATACATGTCCATGACTCTGGGAGGTAACTTTGGACCATTTCAGAGGGATTGGACTAAGATAATTAGTATTAGGATTTTTCAGAGCAGAGGAGCAGTGGCAGAATATGCATCTGGCAGGCATTTTTCCAATTTGGCCTTACCCTGTTCTAGGCACTCTGACATCTTCACTGAAGTGAGAGAGGAGCTTGGGAGGAATCTCTTCCTTTAACCAGAAAACCACCTGTTTCATCTGGTCCCTTGGCAGAGTGGGAGTCACACCCACGATTTTAGTATTAATAATGAGTTCTGTGGGTTTTTAAAAAGAATTTGAAACCAGATGAACCGAAGTTCCTTGTGCTGACTTGAGAGATGCGAAAACCTGGCCTACACTGCAGCTTGGGAGGTAGCCATTTTCTTACTCTTATGTTTGAGATAGAGATACTGAGAAGTAAGGGAGTTGAGTGCACTCCTCGGGACATACGTTTAACGATGTAGAGTGGAATCTAAGCAGTCTGTGTTAGGGCCTCCCTTTCACTTTTTCCTGATTCCACACTTCCGATTTTGCAATCTTTCCCAGATTGCCAAGGGCCCGTATAAGCCACTATGATGACAGTGGTTTACCTTTTTGGACCCAAGTCTTCGCTTCTCTGGTAGAGCTATTGCCCAAGAAGCCAAGGTGTCATATAGAGACAGCCTCTCGTATACTTCTACTGCAGAACACAATTTGGCCCTTTGTAGTTCTCCTTCCACAGGATACATAGATATACAAGATAGTTTGAGGCCAGCATGGGCCCATAGAGACTCTATCACAAAAAAGGGTGGAATGAGAAAGAAGGGAAGGAAGGAAGGAAAAAGGAAGGAACAAAGACAGACTTGTAAAATACACTCTTATTTTGCCAGATCCCTACCTTCCTCAGTATCCAGATATCCCTGGCCTCCTCAGTAGGCCACAGGACCTTTACACTTTCTGCCATGCTCTTTCCTCCAGAGCTCACCTTGGTTCTGTAACAGCATCCATCCAGTTACATACTCTGGCTGGAATTTCCTTCGCTGGCTCTCAAGGCATACTCTCTTGGTTTTGTCAGGGCTCTGCTCAAAGTCAACTAATAAAAGAGACCTCTTTTGACCTTTCCAAATGAAACAATGTCTCCGTCATGTTTCACTTCCTGACCTGGCTCACCTGGCTCCAAGGTACCCCAGTTCTATGGTTAGTGATATATTTATTTGCTGCGCCTGTTTCTTAGGAGTTGATAGACAGTTTCAGGTGGCCAGGGTCTGTGTTTGGATCATTGCACATTCCTAATGCATCAGTGTTTACTAACGAAAATGGTTTCAAGGAGGATTCTGCAACCCACCATGAATGGATGAAACTCTGAGGCACTGAATCTCTTTATATTTTCAATGTAGTTTAGTCTCTCCCTCCCACCATCATCCCCTCTCTCCTTCTGTCCCTCCCTCTACTGATGACTCTCCTAGAGGTTTATCTTTTTATTAGGCATTTTGGTTGACTTTCGGCTTGGTTGAGCATTTTTATTCCCTGCCTTTCTTCTTGTTCAGCTCTGGATTTGTTTACTTTGGTTTGTATATGTCTGTTGTATGTCTGTGCATTGGAGACTATGTGCAGAGACCATAATCAACCACAGCTCTGAAGAGGCCAGCCGACTAGGTTAGACCTTAGAACCACCATGTCTGGGAGCAGTGGTGTCTGCGGGTTGGACCTCTCTTCATCAAGCCTTCTTGTTTATTTTGGCTCTTTTTTGTGGTACTTGGAATTGGATCCAGGGCTTCATGCATGCTAGTTAAGTGTTCTGCTTCTGAACTTTATCCCCACCTCATTTCCCATTTTGAATGAGCCAATAGGGTGGAAGAAGGCAACAAAAGACTTTAACATTATTCTTGGCATGCAAAGCCATAGGCTTCATTGTGAAAACTCTATTTTCCAATCAGACATACTCATCGTTGTACTTTGTTCTTATTTGTTCTTCCCACTGCCTTCTTCTTCTCTTCCTCCTACTTCTCTTCCTTCTCCTCTTCACTTCTCACTGGTTCTTTTCCTTCCCCAAAATAGTCCCTCTTTCCGCTTTCTTGTCACATATGTTCCCTTACCTTTGTTTGTTCTCCCTCCTCATATCTTTAGACCTTTTTCTCCCTCTCATGATCCCTCTTCCACTTTCTTGTACTAAATAATCTAGAGTTTTCCTCTGAGAGAAAACATCTCATATTTGTCATCCTGAGGCTGACTTGTTTTTCCTAGCATGATCTCTAGTCTCATCCATTTGCCTACAAATGTCATAATTTCATTTTTCTGTATGGCTGAATAAAATTTCACTGTGTGCATGTACTACATGGTCCTTTATCCATTCATTCTTGGATGCCGTCTATGCGGGTTGCATATCTTAGCTATGATAAGTATTGCAGAAATAAACATGGTTTGCAGGGACCTCTGTGGTATGCTGACGTAAAACCCCATGAGTATGTATCTATGGGTGGTACAGCTACTTCATATGGTACTTCTATTTTTAGGGTTTTTTTTCTTTGAAAATTTCATACTAATTTCCATAGTGCAGTCCAAGTTTACTTTCCCCACAGAAGTGAATAACGGTTCTTCTTTCCCCATATCCTTGGTGCCATCTGTTGTCATCTGTCTTCTGACTAGGCTGAGATTCCATGTAGTTTTAAGTCGCACTTCCCTGATGGCTACAGATGTTGAACACTTTTCCAAATATCCATTTGCCATTTTTATTTCTTCTTTTGGAAACTGTCTATTCAATTTATTAGCTAATTGTTGATCAGATGACTTACTCTTCTTAGGATTTAATTTGGGAGGAGTTCTTTATAGAACCCCCATCTAATGTATAATGTATAGTTGACAATATATTCTCCCCTCCCCCTTCTTTTTAGCTATTCTCTTCACTCTGGTGATCATTTTTATTGCTGTGCAGAAGCTTTTAATTTCCTGTAATCCCAATTTGTCTATTCTTGGGATTATTCCTTGTGCAATTAGAGTCCTCTATAGAAAATCTTTGCCTATGTCTGCATATTGAAATGTGTTTCCTGTTTTCCTCTAGCAGTTTCAAGTCTTATACTGTTGCCTTTGATCCATTTTATATCAGTTTTTATGGACAGTGAGAGGTATATTAAAGATGTATTTTTTTTCAATATTGTTTTCTAACATCTTTGGTACCATAAGGTGAATATACCTATGTAGGTTTATTTTGGGCTCCTCTCCTTTATTTTGGTCCCTGTATCTATTTTTGTCCTGGTTTCATGCTGTTTTTGTTAATATGACTCTGTAGTGTAATTTGGGATTAAATAAATACCTCCATTGCTCTATCTTCCCAGGGTTGCTTTCACTATTCTAGGCCACTCATGCTTCCATAGGAATTTTAGAATTTTTTTCTAGCACTGTAAAGAATGCTATTGGAATTTTGGTGGGCTTTCATTGAATCTGTAGATTGCTTTTTGTAGTAGAGTGATTTCCAACATATTCATTCTACCAATCCAGGAGCATAGGAAACCTTTCACCTTCTAGTGTCTTCTTCAGTTTCCTTCTTCTGTGTCTCAAAAATTTGATTAGAGAGCCTTTTGCCTGCTTAGGTTTATTCCTTTCCTTTCCCTTCCTTCCTTCCTTCCTTCCTTCCTTCCTTCCTTCCTTCCTTCCTTTTCTTTTTTAAACCAAGTTCATTATTAGTAAGCAGAAAAGCTATTAATTTTTGTATTAGAAAATTGTATCCTGAGATATTGCTCAAAGTGTTTACTAGATCTAAAAACTTTCTGGTGTAGTCCTTGGGGGTCTTTAAGTATAGGTTCATTGCACCAGCAAATTAGGATAATTTGACTACCTTTGACGTTTGTGTCCTTTTTTTTTATGCTCTAGCTAAGACTTTGAGAACTATATTGACTAAAAATATTCAAAGTGGACACTATTAAGTTTTTAAAATTAGGGTTTTTGAAATATGATTATTTAAAACAAAGCTATTTAAAAATAATATTTCAACTGCTTAAGGTCAGTTTCTGTCTTATGAATGCGATTGCCATTATAGTACCATTTGTTAATTCCCTTGTAACAAATGTCATCGATTGTTCATGATTTCACTTCTATGACTTTTCCACTGTAGTTGAAGTCATAGGGAGATGAGGGTTACACTAGAATGAAGACATTCAGATTACATTTTTGACTGCTTTTCTCCAGTCTCAATGAAACTCGTGTTAAAATTTAGACAATGGGGCCAAGAGAATAGTTCTGTGGTTGAGTGCTTGCATAGCATATCATGTATAAGAACTTGGGTTTGATACCCAGAAAAGCTCTCTCTCTCTCTCTCTCTCTCTCTCTCTCTCTCTCTCTCTCTCTCTCTCTCTCTCTCTCTCATGTGTGTACATCTATTGCCATCATTGGGGAATTACTTGAATAGAATCAAACTGGAAAATAAGAAGGTTCATTGCTGAGGGGAGCATGTCATGTTTGCATATCTAAGGCAGTGAGAAATAAGTCTAACGCGAATAAGGAAAATCCCTGTGTGGACCTTGGTGATGGGTATGTTTGGGAGCTTAGTGTCTAGGTAAGCATTTAACTTCTGGGGTGAAATCTTAGTCCAGGGAACACAGAGAGGCTTCACAGCAAAATGTCATCTGATGAACCCTGCTGTATGAAATGGTAGAAAAGTGGTCATAAATCTGTTTGGTGATTTCTGTGTCTCATTCTGGCTCTGTTTTGCATTATCATAGCCTTGATTTCCTAGTGAATCCCCTGACACCATGTCCACTTGTGTTGCCATCAAGACATTTAGTTAGTATGTGAAATATGATCAAGGTAAATAGCAAGAATGGGCATGTTGAGGTATTATCTCTGATCCTAGGGGAAATTAAAGGCAGAGAAAGTAAAAAGGAGAAAGTTAAAGAGGAGGAAGAAGAAGATAGTGAAAGAGATAGATACTGTAAGGTGGTTTAGAATTATTTAAAACCTGATCTCTAATGTCTTCTTACATAGAAGAATTTCCCTCCAACCCAGATGTTTTAGGTCTCCATCATTGAAGTCCATTGTGAGAAGTGAGCTGATTCTTCATACTCCTTCCAGCTTGATCTCTCTTACATTGTAAACAACAGGCACGGGACAGAGATGTGTCCCTCATCCGTAGGTGACTCAAAGGTCAGGAGTTATTCCCAAGTGCTGTCATCTGACTCTGAGCACAGAAAGCCTTTCCTACAGATCCCATGGTCAGATGCATTTGGCTCTATCCTCTAGATCGTCATAGACCCAGATAGAGCACTTTAGAGTCTAGCAGGAATCAATCTGGGTCTTCAGACTGAAAAGACCCTCACCTGCAGGAATGCTGCAGCCACATGCAGAACAGTTAGCACTGCTGATTGTTTCCACCTCTGATCCCCAGAGCACGGATTCTTTCAGCCAGCGAAGTTCAAAAGCAAAACCACAGTGGCAGCAGGAGGAAAAGGTTCTATCTTTCTTTTTCAAAAAATGCCAGAGGAGAAGCAATCATGCATTTAAGCACGAGTTTGAGTTGCGTACATTATGTACATGTTTGAATAGAGAAGAGTCACATTTTCCAATGATATGCAGAAAGTGAAAAAGTTTAACATAAACACGAATGATTTATTTACCACATAATATTAAGACTGTTGAGCCAAGCCAGAAAGCATGGGTGTGCCAGTAAACTCTTGACAGATACCAGAAGAAAAATGAGAACCCAGCTTATTAAGTGGTGGGAAAGAATAAGTGGTGGGATTATGGAATTCTTTCTGAAGACCCCTTATAGAAATGAGCACAGTGTTCTTGAGCTGTGGCCCATTCATACAGCAGGCGCTGTCTCCCATTTGTATGAACTTGCCAGATCCTAAAGAGCCAGGACTCCCCCTCCCACAGGAAGTGCAATTTTCTTCCTCCACTAGATAACCAGTTTATTGTCAACCTATAATATATAGTTGTCAAGAACTCTAAGACTGTGCTGTCCAATATAGCCATCTCTAGCTACAATACTATAAACATGGAAACACTGTGACTTTGACTGAGCATCTGGATTTAAATTTTTACTCTGTCTTAATTAATTTAAAATTTAAAAGTGGTACTTGATTAGTAGAAACATGTTAGTAACTTTGAAACAATGTCCATATGTGAACCTAGTGGTTTTTTTTTTTAATTCAGTTGTTTGTTTCCTAAGGCCTGAGTATATATCAAGTACTACTGATGGAAATTTTTTACCTACCCTTGAGAGGTACTGTAGCAAACATATGTGATTTCAAAGACAAAGTAAAAAAAGAGAATGTGAAATGCCTCATTAGTAATTGTGTGCAGTGATCACATCTTTTAAAAGGATATTTTAGACAAATTAAATACATCATTTCATTTCACCCCTTTCCCCTCTTTTTTTTTTTTAAATTGGCTACTTCAGAAATTCAGATCCATGTGTGGGTTGCATTGTATTTCAGGAGAGGAGTCATTTGGGCCTGCATTTGGTTGTTAAGGCTCTCTTTGCAAGTGCAGATTGAAATGAACTGGGATGTAAGATAAATGCTGAGAACCTCTAGTCTCACGTGGATGGAAAGCGCTTCCTTTTCTTTCCTGTTGCTCCAAGAACTCAATCATCAACGGGTGTACGGATTTGTATAATGCAATTTCTGAGTGCTGGGAAAGGCAGGGATCACTTTCTGTTTCTGTCTAACTTGCTTGCATGCTGTAGAAGCCTTAGGCCAATGAGGACTCTAGTTGGAAAATGAGTCCAGGACAATGTGTTTTCCTGCTTACCTGTCTGTCTTAGGTTGAGCTCCAGGGACACACTCTGATCCAGGGGTCTTTCTACAGGTAGGCCCCTGGAGAGTGCCTGTAGGATCTACAGATGGAAGGAAGAGGTTAGAAGCAGGGATGTCCATGCAGATGAGCTCAAGAACTATGCATCTCAACAGAGACATCGGTTCTGGAATTGAGTTGGCCTCTGACAGTTGTCCAAAGTTAAGGAAGATGTTCTGGCTTTTGTATCCTCCAATTGACCACTCTCTGGGTGTAGGTTGTCCCTAGAGAGAAGGCAGAACCTTGACTGAGATAACTTTCTTCTAAACAAGGCAATTCCCAGAGCCATAAACAGATATAAGCTCTGGCAAGCCAACAGTCCTAGCAGCTGGAGGTGGGGGTGCATCATTACAGAATGACAGGAAAAGAGGTGTTGGTGACACACTACAGCACCTCCCATGTGTGTGTGACAAAACTTTTCCTGGGGTATCATACATGTCTACTCATCCAAAGTAGGAAACTCATGACAGACCAAAGTACGGACACCATCCAAGTCCAATTTAGTGAACCAATTAGTTTCTACAGGAATTTGAGTAAGGGGTTACTTATAGGAGCCAAAATCACTCAAAGAGAACTGCATCACCAAAGCCCATCTCATTTCCTGCTTTCTATTTGTTCTTTCGGACAGACAGTTTTCTTTTGGTACCATCTCTTCACAAGAATCTCCTCTGCTTACAAACAATGATTAATAAGAGATGCACAATAGCCTATGATCATTGGATAGGGCAACATCCCCCAAAGCCTCTTCTGCTTCTCTTGCCTGTTACCCACACTTTAACAGCTGTGCCTATTATGCATGTAATGCTCATACAGGGATGCACACGCTCCATTACTCACACATCTCTAAAACTACATTAGTGCAAACAACGTTAAAACTGCCCCAGCTACTTCAGTTCCCTTCCTGCCTTCTTCCGTTAGTCCTTTCCTATCTCCAGCCACCTAGTCTTTGCTTCGCATTTCATGCTGCGTCTGAGAGAAAAAAAAATCTCATTATTTCTGATTTAGAGGCTTTTAATGCCCTCCCCTACTACATGTCATGCCCGTTGCCAGCTTGTTACAGCATCACAAGAGAATTTGGAGCCTGGTTTATCTGCCAGAGGTAATGGCTCTCTAGAGGAATGAGGGTTAGAGAGAATAGAGACCAAGAAAGGGAGTGAAAAGAGGGAGGGGTTAGAAAAGGATTATAGTTTTCAGAGTTGTGAGCCTCAGGACATTTAGATTAGCTGGGTCTAGCCACATGATAAATGCAGTGTGTTTTTATCAGATGTCTAAAAAACTAGCAGAGCCAAAGACACCTCACTGAGGCTTGGGGGCAGCTATAGAGTAAAGCTACAATGGGCTTGTTAGACCCATCCTCCTCCTTTCCTCCTGGAATGTAGCAAATGTTCTGATCATGGTCATGAAGCTTATAATTGAAGAGCTTTCATAGATAACCTTGCTGTATTCATTGGTCCAAAGGGCAGGAATTAGGTACTCTTTGTTTCCCTTAACATGTGGGTTTGGCGAATAGTAGGGGCTCAGACAATGGTTAGTTACGTGTGATGTAAACATCAGCGAGGTTTCTCAGCTCTCTTGGATTTGGCTCTCAAAGAAACAGACCCGAACAAAATTATCAAACAGCAGATAGCTTCTGGGAAAGGGTTTATACAAGAACCACTGGTAGATAGTGAGGATATGATGTAGGGAAGAAGGCCAGTCGACTAAGGGAAGTTCCTAAGCTTAATCTTACAGAAGGACAATCTTAGAAGCCGGGGACTGGATGTTTATACACAACTTCCAAGTAGACACTGGTGGGGTTGCACTCCTAGGAATGGTGTTTTTCTGGCATTTTCAGCTGACTTTGTGCATAGGCCAAGTTAGACTTCCACAGTCCTGTCTAGGAGAAAATAGTTCTCAGACTCTAAGGCACAGGCATCAGACAATGGCAATCTACTAGAACTCACTAGGTAAGTTTGAGGGCTACATATTGGCTACTGACAGGATCTCTCATATTTTTGATTTGTTTTTATATGTTTGTGCTTAGGAGGGAGGAATGTATGTGCTTGCAGGTGCCCAAGGAGGCTAGAAGTAGGTTCAGCACCTGATGCAGCTCAGGCCCTCCTGTGTTTTTAACCACTGAGCTATCTCTCTAGTCTTGATAGGGTTTCTTACGGTAGTAAAGTTCCTGGTACCCATGTATTCATTGAACAGATAGTTTTCCAGCTGTTCCTATGTTCCCGACATTGTTCTGATGCAGTAATGAATAAAACATGTCAATCTCCGCTCTCAAACTTCTGTTTACTGAAACTAAGAAGATATCCTACAGCCTCAGTGACTGGTTTTGCCATAATAAAACAAAGATGGAGGATAATTATGCCTTGCTGAGAGAGACTTATTGACAGGACCAATCCAGGAAAGCCATACTGAAAAGTAGAGAGCTGAGTCAAAAGCCAGAAAGCAACATTGTCACATGGCTATCTGAGAAAGAGATTTTTAACCAGAAGAAACACTACTTGCTCAAAAACCCCAAAGAAGAGCAAAGAGATTGGTGTGAATAGAGTGAGATATGGACTCTAGGAGTTGAGCTCAGAGAAATCCTAAGGTAGGAACAAAAGTGCAAGCCAAGCAGAACTTTGAGGGTGATGCATAGGCCTTTGGCTCTTATTATCAATGGGATGTGAAGAGGGCTTTTACTAAAAGATGACCCGGCTCATCTTGCAATGTTGGAAACATTCTAAGGTCTGGCACAGGTGAGTGGAAACCTACAGACCTGTTCAAGCACATCTTCCAGAGTTTTCCAGTTTTCTCCATAATAAAAGTAAACAAATATGAGTGAGACCAGATATATCAAAGCCTATATGGGGCATGGCCACAACAGTTTCTGCTTTATTCTGTTGGGCTGAGACAAATGGTAAAGCAAGTACAGATGTGAGGGAAGGGGAACCATACTTACCTTGTGATAGAAGGAGCTGAGAAGTCACTTTGTTAAGGGGTATGGATACAGACAGGAAAATTAGTGCAGCCACTTTTTCAAAGTCTACCATGACAAATGACCTAAAATTAAATTTCTAATATCCTTATTCTTATGATATCTGTGTGGCACCTTTTTCTATTGTGTAGTAGAGAGTCCAAGAAGGTGTAACATGTGCACTTCAGACCACAAGCATCATATGTACTACTGTGTGTATGTGCAATGCCCTATCTCCCAGTATCTCCAGTTCTTCTAGGTAGCCTCAATTTTCTTTCTCTGAAGTGTTTCTCATAACATAGGAAAGAAAAACAGTATTTGATCATTTAGAAATAAGATTTTTCCCAAGTCCCAAATGACTTTGAAGTCTTAGCTGTAAAACGAAGGATAATTTTGAGTGTTTTATTCTATGCATACTGTGCTGTGGAACAAGACGAATGTTCCAGAAAGCTGAACCCATGACCTTCTAAACACATGCATGCTGTGTGCTTCCTTGGGGTCGTGGGCGACAGTTGCAGATAGTAGAATGCATCACAAGCAAGGTGACTAGAAGTTCAAACTTTACAGTCTTCCTCTTTTCAGTGTAGCCTGAGAATGAAAACATCCAATCAAACACCCATTCAGTGAAATGAACCCTCTCTTGGATACAGTGGGTAAGAGTCCTCTCCCTACCACTAATTGCCAATTTGATTTGAATGAAAATTCTCCCTGAGAAAGCTCTTCGAGTGCATGTAATGAATGGGGTGGTGTCCATCACTTTGTATGACATTTACTTTAATAGTGGGAGTGATTTAGTGATCAGTGGGCACTGACATTTGAGGAGGGAAAAACAAAGTTTGCTGCTCTTGATGTGACTTTTCTCTTCACCTCTAGGCTCTGGCCTTGCAGCCATGGAAACTTTGAAAGACAGGGTATTCTCTGGGTTTTGGAAGCAATAAAATTTTTTTGAATACATAGGCCTAGATGAGTTTCTCCTGTAGATACCTGATATTGCAAATGTTTCTACTAAGGAGGAGATATTTTCCATTTTATTTGAATTTTCTCTCACATTCTGTTTGTGGAGATGAGAGCTGAGTTTGGAGTACCTGGAGTAGATCCCTGCAAAATAGTTTTCTGTTACCAACATTTTGATGCCCACTTCTTCCCAGTGAGAAGAACAAAAGACTATATATGGGTTTTATAAGGAAATCTTAAAATGTCTCATCTATGTGGCAATGTATTAATGGTTAAGAATCAATTAAGCCACAGTCCTCTACAAAGTAAGCTTTATTTCTTCTACAATACTTGAACCTAACCAACATAGCTATTTAATTTCAAAATTTTTTAGTGCTCCAAACATATCACAGGGGCAGATCCTCTAGCCTCAAGGATGTTTGATCTGCCTCTCATGAAATCTTGTAGGGATGAAGGTATAATTTCCAAGTTTTTTGAACCATAGAAAATGGCAGAATGTCCACATTTGGTACTTATTGATATCTGGTAGTCATTTTGCTGGTGTGCCAGAGGCAACTGTGTCAGGTTTCTGTAGAGTTGGAACCTGCAATTAATTCAGGAAATATCCAAATAGGGGACATGGAATGGAGACCCTTTACCTGGTACCATTGTGGATTGCAGAGTTATTCTAGGATAGGGAGAAATTGTAGCTGTGATTCCCAAGGAGTAAGTGACCATGACCCTCATAGTCAATGGTTTTCTCTTTTATTAAATGTTTTTTAAGTCATATTTTATTTTTACTTTAGAGATAACAATCACATATATAACTTTTTAAAATGGAGAATAGAATGGTAATTTTCAGAAGCTGGGATAGGTTGGAAGAGATGGTGGTGGCTTTCTTAATGTTCTGAGGGATCACAGGGGCACACTGGCTTTGTCTCCAGCGAGGGTGTTCATACCTACCTCCAGAGGCTCTGAGAATAACAAGCTAGCTACCATTTTAAAATCCATATTACCAGGGATTTCAAAGGAAACCAAGCATGTAGAACTATGGTTATCAGATTATTTAAACCATTCTCATCATAGACATAAGAATCTTTACTACTGCATTAAATAACAATAGTTGATGGAGAAGTTCACCAACAATCATGATTGGAAGTAAAGATTAGATAAATAAGATTTGAAAGTATCAATTGTAGCATGTTAAGAAAATACCTAATTGTATTCATAACAAATTCACAAACGCTGCTAATGCCACTGTGCTTTTTTTTCCCATATAATTGAAGGAAACATCAAGTTTCAATCATAAATTAATGAAAACAATCTATCCAAAGTGTTTTCAACTAGTTTGAGAACTGCTGTGTCAATTGAATATCCCCTGAACCCTGAACATCCATTTTTTTCTAGCCTTTACCACAGTCCATAAATACAGAATCATTAGCCCCAGTTTTTAAATGAGGAGCTAACAGTTTGGACATAATTAATCCAACATCACAACAGTGGAGTTCTAGATCTAAACTAGAGCTTGTGACACAAGAGTCAGTTCTCTTTCCCACTGCATGTTCCTGGATTGTGTTTTCCCTTAACAGATGCTGGCATGAAGGATGCTTGAAGGCTTTTATGGACCTTAGCAACAGTGCTGTTACCTGGACATTGCATAGTTTTCCAAAGCCAAAGGAAACTTCATTTTTCTTCTGACGGCTTGACCTAGGAGAATATTAAATAGCTTAAAAAAAATTTCTTTAGCTTGACGTGATTATGTACAAGTATAACCTCAACACTCAGGAGGACAAAGGCATATCAGTAGTTTAAGGTCACTTTCAGATTCATAATGAATTTGAGGCCACCCTGGTATACGTGAGACCCTACCTCAAAAAGCCCAAACCAACCAAACAAAAATGACCATTGAACTTCCAGGGTCACATTTTTAAGATTCCCTTGATTCCTTCCCAAATGGTAGGAGTTCCTGTTCCTTTGGCGTGTTAGATCTAACAAAAACAGACTTGAAAGAGTCAATTATGCACATTTCTTCTCTTACTTATAGCATGGAATCATCTGTGGTAGAACATTTGATAGCATGAAATCTCTAAACATGATGTAAATTTGGGCATTTTAATTTAGAGAGCCAAGTGTTCCACATTTATCCTTACACGTGTTCCCTTGTCCCTCATACATCCCCAGTCTTCACTCCTCTAAAAGAAAGAATTTGTGAAGCACCTCACAACTGGAACCAGCTTTCTTGTAACACAGCCTGGCTTACTACTTTATTCTATCACTCTTGGATATAGGTATAAGCTGCCTTAAGGTCCAGAGTTGCTGAGGCCAACAGGTTAAGAGGTAGTTTTATTGAAAAGATGATTTGTTATTTACAGATCCTAAGACAAGCCAGGCAAGGCAAAGCTAGGAAGGAGCTCCACAGAGAAGCACCAGGGCAATGAAAAGGAGAAGGGTAGATTGGGAATAAGAACCCCAATTGTGGTTTCCTGATGAGGTAGAGTGAGCTCCTTAAGATTGGCTTGTGTGAAGTTTCTGCCTGATCTAGGGCACAGGGGACATCCTCAGTCTAGTATGTGGCTCTTGGTGGTGAGTGTAGTGGAGGTGAGAGTGGTTCGCCATGCAAAAGCTCCATAAACTAGGTGCCTATGGTATGGACTCTGGACTGGTTCATTGCAAATGGAAGGCACGCTGCTAGATGAGTTTGCTATCTCTAGGAATTAACTAGCCCTATAAAGAATATGCAGGATTTCAAGATGTCTAAGCAGCAGACATCATTAAGATACAAGCTAATACTATCATAAAGAAGGAGGAGGGAGGAAGAGGAGGAGGAGGAGCAGCAGCAGCAGCAGCAGCAGTGGCGGCAGGCAGGCAGGCAGGCAGGCAGGCAGGCAAGAGGAGAATGATTGGCCAGAGGGCTTAGTGGATAAAAGTCTTACCACAAAAGCTTTAGGATCTAAGTTTGAATCCTGAAGAACCTATTGTGGAAGGAGAGAACTGACTCCCAAAAGTGGTACTGTAATCTCTACACATGCAACATATATGCCACATACATATCACACACACTAATAATAAAAATACAATAGAATGAAAAGGAAGGAGGAAAAGGGGGGAGATGATTATTAGAGTATATTGTATGAATTTTTCTGACTGGAAAAATTCTACTTATCCCAGTTAGGACACCATCAACAGACCAAATTAACAATTTCACCCAAGTCTAGCTTGACAAACCAAGGCAATTATTGGTTTTACTTACAAGAACAAGAGTGAGGAGTTACATAACTGGAGTATGAATGACCACCAAACAGGCACAAAAAACTCTTACACCGGCATGCTAGCATAGATGATGGCATCGCCATAGTTCTACATATAGATCCCCTTCCAGCTATCTTCCATCTTCTTTATGCCAGTTTAGCTCCTCCCGAGACCATGAGTAGCTGAACAGAATTACACAAAGCTGGAACGAGACATAGGAAGGAATGGCTTAAACATGGGTGACGATCCCTCCCCTTCTCGGGGGAAATGACCATAAGTCTCTGCCTATGTGTCTTTTGTTGATGATCAGCTTTTCTGATTAAGATGGCAATGGCTGTTGTGCTTAGAGGAGAGTGGTGTACAACAGTAGTCTTCTCATCAGTGGTCTGAGGTGCTTCTCCCATTCCCTGGCTACGTTTTAGCTGTAACTGTGAGAATGTCTCACATCACACTTATCTCTGACTAAAGAAGCACAACAAAAAAAAAAAGTTGAGATTTATGAACGACTTAAAGCTTGAGACAGCTCTGGGGTGGTAGATCCGCAGTGACTTGGGTCACTGTTATAGAACTCTATGTGCTTTCATTCAAACTTCAGGGGACACACATTTCACACTTTCAGAAACCAGGTGGACTCTTAGAAGAAATAAACCCTCACCAGCATTTTTTATGTCACCACTGTGTCCTGTATAAGAAAAAAATGTCTTCTAGGGATTTGGGCAAAATTCTGTCCTCAAGATCCATTATTTCAGAACTTAACAGTGGTAGCTAGATGAAATAATCTGCGGACTAAAGTCTTTCATTATCTTTAAAGTTGAGGTTGAGGTCAGGGAGGGCAGTGGAGGTAAAACGGCTTCTGAGATGCCTTCCAATGCTGAAATACGCTACCCTGGAGTTTTGCTGGTTGGCCAAGCTTAGATAATAGACTCTTACATGACCCACATAGAAGAGATGATAAAATAGATAAAATAGTAGCTTGGCCCTTGAACCCTGTTCCTGCCAAGTTCTAAACAGCATCAGGTACCAAAGAGGTTTCCAAGTAGACTGTTTTTCAGTTTTTCCAGGGCTCTAGAAAAGCAATCCTCTGCTAAAGACCAGGACTGCTTTAGCCAGGAGAGGCTACCTCCTTTTGCAATCCTAGCTATGTACAGAGTTGTAGCCAGGAAAAAGATGGCGGTGCTTTTGACTCTGAACACAGTTGTAATTCAGAGCTTGTAGAGCCTTCTGTGAGCCTGAATGGATCCCAGACACTGACAACATTCCTGCTGTACAGACACATGCCTACCTAAAGACTTTGATGGATTCTGGTGGTGATCATGGCATGCAAGCCTTCCGTTCCCGGCTGGGATTAATGCATCATAGGGCATGACTCAACCTTTTAAGAATCAGCTCATTGGGCAGCAGAATGAGTTTGCTGCAGGAATTAAATACAGATGTTTTGGAAAAACATGTTGTTCCCAGTACCTAGTGTGCTATCTGCATCGAGTGGCTGCTCAATAAATGAAGACTATAGACTAGGTGAACACATACTGGAAGTGTCAGGAAATGACACCTCTTCTCCCTTGTTTCTTTGTTTAATAATGGGATTTGCCTGAAGCCAGAATGAAGAATATTTTAAAGTGAAACATCAATCCCTAAGGCATAAAAGCTAAAACTGATTCATAACAATAACTGCCAGTTAGACATTGCTTCATAACAAACACTTCCAAATTTAGTGGCATCCGTACACTATTATGCTTTCCATTTTGCAGGGCAGCATGATGTGGCTGCTTTAAGTCATAGCTGTTTTCATACCAGCCAATCTAGCAAGGATTTGGCTCCTATTTGGGGGTTACAGCTAGTCTGCTCTGTATGGGTCAATGGCCTCCCCAGAGTGTGTTCTTCTCCTTGCCATGGTAGGAGCCCAAGAAGGCAAACTCTGTAACAAAAGCACCTTCTAAGATTTGGCTCTCATGAGATATTTGGCCCGGCATCTTGCTAACTTCCCAGTGTTCCAAAGCCATTCAGCACGTTCCTACTCTCTGAAGAGTAGGAACAGAGCATTTTGGAGAAAAAGCAATAGGATCCGATGAACCGAATGGGAACTTTAGCTCTGCAACCTCCTGGATGTTCTTGTGCAAGTTCAGTAATTTTGTGCCTTGGGTTTTTTGTTTGTTTTTTTGTCTGTTGTTTTTTAATCTGTAAACTGAAGCCTGGGAAATGGCTCAGTTGGTAGAGTGCTTGCCTAGCATATGCAAGGTCCTAGGTTTGAGCCTCGGCATCACATGAACCAGGTGTGCCATTGTATTTTCTCCGGAAGCCTAGGTAAGCTCAATTCTGCATTTTCCATTTATTATATGTGAAGATATAGAGGCTCAGAGAGGTTAAGAGAATGTCTAGAGTCACACATCTGAGAAGTAGTTGAACCAGACCCAGGAGTTCTGGGTCTTGTTCCCAGTATAAAAGCCTAGTCATTAAAGGAGGAACCGAGTCAGAAATTACCAACTTGGTATTTTTCCCTTGCTTTTTTTTTTTTTTAAATAATTCTGCCTCCAGGCTTTGGGAGGATGGATTCTAATTTAGGGCCCCAAGCCTCCAGGGCAGCTCTTACTCTTCTTATTTATTTTCTGGCTAGACCGATCTATGTCCTGGTTCCTGGGTACTGACTGATGCCATGATCAGAGAACTGCATTCTCGTTCTCACATCTCTGAGTCGCTAGTTTCTCATGAAATGGCATGTCCCTGAGTGTCCCCTTCCCTCCCGGGCACACCAACCTCCCTTGCCTTTTTTTCTCTGCTGAAAGCTGGAACAACCTTGGCTGTCTCATGGTGTTTGGTTACAAACTCAGAAGGGTGAGGCCGGCTCAGAAGCTGTAATTTTAGTCCTTGCAGAAAGGCAAGAGGAAGTGAATCGGGTACTTTAGGCCATGTTAACAGGTGTCTCCAAGCCACAAGGCTGTCTCTTAAACCCTGGAAGAAAGCATGGGCTCAGGACTTTTGGACTGTAGGCAGACAGTAGACTGTGAGCTAGAAATCCTGATTATAACAATGCCTGTGTATAAGAAATCCTCAGGAAGACTCCAAGCCATCACTTTGGGGAACTTCAGGAACCAGAAAGTCTCAATCCCCCAAGAATGCACACATCCACAGCTCTGAACTTGACCTCATCCCTGTTTCCTGCTGCCTTTAACTGGGAGTGCTTGACCAACAGAAACTGCTGTCCTTGCAACCTGTTTGAAGAAATGTCCAAGCCAGCACAAATTCAGTTTATATATGTCTCTCCTCACCTGTCTTCTGCCAGCACCCCACCTGCCATTCCTACATCCTTCCCTTAGCCTGAAATGCTCTTCTGTCAGCATCTCTTGCCTATACAACTGTCATTCAAGAGTTTCTGCACAGGCAGAGATTCCTGGTAGATAAAGCCCAAATGATCCAGAAAGGACAGAATGTTACCTTTTATTTGGCCTACTGCCCAGCATTTCTTAACCCATAACTTCTCCTTCACACCAGAGTCAGGGCTTATCTCCAAGAGTCTACAAACTTACAAATGCTTACCTCTTCTGCCCTCTGCCAAGTCTGAGTGTTTTAACCAGAAGGACATTTGGGCCTGGAGACTGAAAAGGCATCCATTTTTTGAAGGGGGAAGGGACAGATGAAAAAGTGAATTTGCAGTATAAGATCTGGTCAAAGGGTTAAAGTTATATTTCCACCACCTTGTGACAACTTCGTATAGATGAAAATATCAGTAGTTTTGTTAGTTGGTGACAGTGGAACGGGTTCTGCTAACCATGAATGTGCTTTATTGTCGTCATTCCTAGGTGAAGAAAATGCAGCAGTGTGTTTAAAGGGGAGCCCTCCTGGCATCTCCTGGAACTTTGCTAGAAATGCAATTTTAGGCTCCACCCGGGACAATTGCAGCAGAACAAGCATTTAACAGAAATTTCAGGCAATTCTCTAGGTACATCCCAGTTTGGGGAGAATTTGATTGGGCACTTGGATGCAGACAAGTACTAAATTGGAAGAGCTTTCCAGTGGTTTCAAGGACCTCACCAATCAAGAGGGCCAGGCGTGGCAGAGAAGCACAGTCATTTCTGCGTTAGGTGCCTTAGATTTGGAGCATGGTTTGCTTCTTTACTGGTTGTGTGGGTCTCTGCTTCCTCATCTGAAAAGTGAGGTAAATGAAGTCTTTGCAAGAGTCACAGTGAGGCCAGAGACTAGGGCAGAGAAGAAGGACAGGAAATCTTGGGAAACTTTACGAAATGAGCATATGAAAAAACAAAGTTGGCAGAGAGGAAGATTGGAAACTCTTCTTCCGCCCCCATCCCCACCCTACCCACAGTCACAAGGCTAAGGCTGCTGTAGGTGCAGAAGCACTCCAAAATGTCTGAAGGTGGCCAATGGCTTTCAGTAACGCTACAAGGCATACCTCCAGAGTGGGCACTTAAGATGTTGATGATGCATATGCCACATAAACTTCTTTGTAGAACCATATGTAATAGAATATGCATAAAACACCTATGTTATGCACCCCTAAACTCCTAGCTATTATGTGACATAAAATCCCACCTCTTTGTACTGCTGTGCTGTTTGAGCTAGTGAACTCTGTCTTTCTTCCTCCAGTTTGGTTACCCACCCTAGCAATAGTCTCTCTGTCTCTCTGTCTCTGTCTCTGTCTGTCTGTCTCGCTCTCTGCCCCCACCTGTGTTTGTGTGTCTGTGTGGTGCCTGTTTCTCTCTCTCTCTCTCTCTCTCTCTCTCTCTCTCTCTCTCTCTCTCTCCCCTCCCTCTCCCTCTCTCTCTCTCTCTCTCTCTCTCTCTCTCTCTCTCTCTCTCTCTCTCTCTCTCTCTCTCTCTCTCTCTCTCTCTCTCTGGTGTATGTGATGATGGCATGTATGTGTACCAGTACACATGCCTGTATGTGTCCATGAGGAGGCCAAAACAAGGATGACGGGTATCTTTTTCTATCATTCTCCATCTTATTCCCTTCAGACAAAGTCTGTCTCTGAACTTAGAACTTAGACCTTGTCATTTTAGCTATGGTGGATGGCCAGTAAGGATATGGCATCTACCTATCTCTGTCCCTCTCGGCACTGTGGTAAGAGGTAGACACATCCACAGCTAGATTTTTACATGAGTACTGGGGCTCTGAGCCAATACCTCCAGACCCCAGTATCTCTACTTCTTTTATAACTATCTCTGATCAGTTTCTTGTTTGGGGACACAAGAGTCTGGAACTCCTTTGAAGGTGTCCTCTGAACCCCAATATCAGCCAGTTTGTACAGCAAGATGAAATGAGGTGTTGGTTCATATTCAAAGTACAGAATCGTTCATGAGTGACTATGGTTAATTCCACAAAGGCCATCTTTCCGAAATATATGATGATAAAATGTAACCATCTTTCAAGAGCTCTGATTGCCCCTGTTGTTTAATCAAAACTTCAGAGAGCTTTTGGCACCATTGTGAGGCATGGCCTTAGCATTGGTGCACCTACTCTTCTTGTTTTGGCATCGTTGCCTCTTATCTAGGGTACCCCCTTTCTCACTTAGAACACAGATTGTGTTGCTACAGTCTTTCTCCAGGTAAAGTAACCAGTATCAGCAACTACAAAGCAGTCCATTTCTGAGAAATTGGGGTCCTTGCTTACAGAATAATAATAAAAAGTTCTCCTCATGTACGTGCCAGAAGTCTTACAATTAGAGTTGAAAATCCAAGTTTTTGCATGAGTATGTCACTAAGGAAGGGACATCCAGCCTCTGAAATCACTTGCCCTTTTTGGCTCTGGGTCTTGAGTCTTGAAGATTATGGCCACTTTTTGTTGGAGTTATGGACCAAGAAATCCACATCCATTCAGCTCAAGAGCAATTGGATAATTTAGGACAGTTCTTATTTCTAAACTCACATTTACTTATTCTAAATGGATAGAATTCTACACAACCAACTGAAGCAGGAAAATAGAAATTGAGATTCTTAAAAACAAACAAACAAACAAACAAACAAACAAACAACCCTACAGGAAATATTGGTAAGCTGGGTGGAATGCTCCTCATCCTGGGTACTTGCAAGCATGTCCATTTTGCCTCACACATCTATTACATGGTACCCTCTGTTTACCTGGGGCTTGGTCCAGCAGAATTTAACAGTCCTATCTTCGTCTAGTTGTATATTTACATAAATATAAAAAAAGAAAGGGAAATATTCACCTGAAAATATATCATCAAAATGCCCTTTACAAATAAGTGAATAGGCAAGAGTAAATATTTTATAGTTATCAAATGGATTATTTTATTTAAAAAGGTATCTATGGGGCCAAAAGTTGAGACTGGGAGTGATGATACAGTAGAAGTTGATGTGATTTATTCGGCATTCTGGGAATTTTATGTACTTTTGCATTCAAAATTCATCAACATTTCTTAGCATTCTGATAGATCTAAGGAATTCCATCTTAAAATTGAGAAAATGGACATTTAGAAAGTTATGTAAGTACTATTAGGAGAAAGATATGAGCCTAAATCTTCAGATTCAAAACCAAATGTTTATTGTCATGCAACAGTCCTAATACATAACTAATATGTAAGTCAGTTGTAAATCCAGGGGCACATGGTTACCTCAGCGTGCCTGTACCATTCAGCATCTAAGAAAATGGCAACACCCAAGGTATCTCTCACAGATAGTAGCTCAGAGAATTATTTACACAGAGGATGCATGAGCCCATTGGCCAAACAGAAAAACATGGGAAAGTAGTGATGACAAGGAACTGCTACTACTCTTGAGCTGGAGGAACAGAGGGAAGGGGCAGTGGTATTATAACCTGACAGCTAGAGATGCTCTGCAAAGGATGGGGTAGTGGTGAGCTAGCCTGGTGGGAAGTGGAACCCTGGAGAAAACATGAAGGGACGAGGTATCCAAACCCTAATTCCTGTCTTTCACTCTTCTCCTCTTAATACCCTCCATCAGCTGATCCCAAGTGGAAGGGAGGAAAGAGACAAAGTACAGTAAGGGATAGATGGAAACAATGTCCCCGGACCAGACAGCATCTTCTACTTCTCCCAGAACTATGTTTTTACCCTTCAAGTTTTATCCTCAAGGGCTAGCTGGTTTGACTCGGTTATGATACCCCAGTCTCATTTTGCTTCCCTCCCTCCCTCCCTCCCTCCCAAGCATGTTTGGGAGTAATCCATTTTAAATCAGTTTTCAGGTCAAAAAGGAGCAGCCTGAGAGTTTGCAAAAGTGAGAGAAATTGAATTCGGATTTGTCCCGTTACACATTTGTGCCCCAGACAGAAACTGCATGCAGTTGCTTTGGGAACAGAGAGACCAAAGTTCCAATGACTCAACAAAAGACAGTGTCAATGAATATCTTGGCAAGCCAATGTCAAAAAGTGTAGCCAAATGCTTTGCCAGAAAAACTGGTTTGGCAACAATCTGATAGACCCAAAGGCCTGGCATCCAGCACCTGTTCTTCTTTTGGATATTAGTTAATCAGCACTGATTAAACAAAAACAAAAACTCTGTTCAATCTCTGTGGCTTTTTGAACCCCTCTCCTTATTTGCAGGATTAATATCTTTTGTCCTTTTCAAGGATTTCATATTCTGTATATATTTCTCTCGAAGATAAATTTGTTTGCCTGACTTCTTCTCCGTTTATCTCCCAGCCTGTGTGTGGATAATTGGGGCCATCTGATGCCCTTCCTCTGAAGTAAGGGAAGGCCGGCATACCAAAAATCTCATTTCTGTGGTTCATAGCATAGTTTTGCAGTCTCGTACCAATGTAAAAGGACACTCGTGGTCATTTGGATTCATGATTGGGAAGAGATAAAGGGAAATTCTACACCTCATTCAGGGCTGGGTGAACAATAGGTTCTCAAAGAAAGACGTGCTTGCTGAGTGGATGGGAACATAAAAATTGTACAGTACCTGGTTCATTTCCCCTGACAGGTGCTTTTTTGTTTTAAATACACACAGCAGCATTTGATAGCATGCAGGTAATGCTTTGGAGTTTTTCTTGGAACTTAGTAAAGCTTAAATAGTATAAAGGTCTTCAAGGTCTTGTTTAGTTTCTTTTACCACTTCCTACCTCTGATCTGTACTGCTGAGCTAATAATGATGAATCCGGGACTCATGCCTATGTAGAGTCATTTATCTGCTTGATCACTTTAATGTCCTATAGCCTTACATATTTATTATATAAGCCTTCTAACAGAGAACATTGCAACAGCCACATATCCACCCTGCAATTCTATCCAAGTTAACATTTCTCCAATGCTTGCTTTATATCTGTTTAAAGAAATGAAATGTTACTGTTAGAATAAAAAACCCTATGTTTCCTATATAATTTGGTTATACTCTGTTTCCCCAAGGTTAACTATCATCCAATTTTTTGGTATTTATCAGTCTTCACCTCAATATGTCTTAGTATCATTATTGAATATATTAAAAACCAATGCTGGCATGTTTAAAAACTTTTCATAAATCACATAGTGCTGAGGCTCACTTTGTGTCTTAAAGATATTGACACGCATGGCTATAGTGCATTTATCTTTCACTGCCCTGAGGAACACAGTACAATTTATTTATGCACTCTCCAATTCATGAGTATTTAGGTTACTTTGGATCTTTTGCTCCTGCAAACAATGCTGCCACAAACAATTATGTCACGTGCCTTTATGGCACATGGGGGAAAGGTCTCTAAGGCAGTAGATCTCAATCTCTTCTCCACATCAGAATTAGCTTGAGGCCTTTCAAAACTGACTGCTAGGCTGCCTCCAGCCCAATTAAATAAAGCATCGCGCTGGGAGGGTGGGACCCAGCAACTTGTATTTGTTTTTAAAGCCCCACTGATAATTTCAATGTGCAGTCATGTTTGATAACCATTGTTCCAGGACATAAAACTAGAAAGAAAGTTTCTGGGTTGCTTTTCAGCTTTGTAAATCTTGTTGAATTATCCTCCAAAGTGGTGTTTCCCGTGGGCACTCAACCAGCAGAGTATAAGAAAATGGCCTCTAGCTAGGGCATTATCTTTTCATAGATCTTTATTGAGTTTGTCCCTAGAGCTGTGCTTCTCAACCTCCCTAATGCTATGACCCTTTACTACAGCTCCTCTTTTTGTAACCCCCCAACTGTTACATTATTTTTGTTTTTACTTCATAACTGCAATTTTGCCACTGTTACGAATCATAATGTAAATATCTGTGTTTTCGGATGGTCTTAGGTGACCCATGTGGAAGGGTCATTTGACCCCAAAAGGGGTCATTGATCCACAGGTTGAGCACCACTGCCCTAGAGAGACTACAAAGGAGATAGAAATAGCCTTCTGATGGCCTCCCACACATGCTTCCATCTGACTTATTCCCTGAGAAAATCTTGCCTCTCCCCAAGGTGGTGGAGTTGTAGCAATTGTTCTCACAAAGTATAGTTCAAAGCTCGGGGCCACCCAATACCACAGTATTTTGCAACTCAGCATTTGCAGTCATGAGATCCTTGCCACACACTCTATTTACTATCATCTAATGTGGCATGATTCAGTGTTTATCTGTGAAGTGTAGCTTCGGAGGTACCAAAGGACAAAAGCTACATTGCTGTGATGTGGCTATACTTTCCTTTGAACCACAGGTTCAATGTGATGGTCTCCTGAGCAGCCAAAAAAACAAGCTATTCAGCCAAACCCAGACCTCCATGACAGATCAGCATGACTGTGGAGAAACATCAGCTCTCCCAGCCTTAACTTGCTCTAACTACAGCTGTACAGAAGCATCTTTTAGCTGTGATGTGATGTCTGCTTTCTTTGGACATTCTGGTCTGTTAAGACTCACTAGCCTACTCTCACACTTAATTCTCATAGTAGCTTTCTTTCCCCCTATTTACATAGATTTAGAAGACTTTTTGGATTAAAAACTGGTAAGGTAGTAATTGTCGTTCACATTGAATTTTAAAAATTGTATCTAGAATATTTTCAACTCCTTTCAAAGCATGTATTAAGAAATATTGGACAAGGTTTACATAGGTACTTGGCCAAGAGCTCCTGGAAATAGTATGATCCAAATCTGTCCTAACACTGGCTACAGTTTCTTTCTTTTTAATAGAGGTAGCCTTCTGTGATTTCAATATTGATGATATGGTTCCAGGTCCCATGGCTGGCCATATAACACTTCAGATAACCACTTATGAGTTGCCACCTTTGAAATGGCTTATTGGGACATACTGGACTAAAAGAATCCTGGGGAGTCAGGAATCCACCTACCTCCTCCTTCCAACATTGCTTGCTAACGTAGGCTTGCCTGCTATCTTTGGATGCTATTACTTCCATCCTCTGTCCCTTAAATAAAGATGTTATTCTTTACAGTCTGAAGGCAAAATCAACAATTGAGTTACATGCAGGGTAGGGTTTTATTCTCCTCTATATCTTCGTTTCTAATTTTGAATCTTGGATCTGGTTCCCCAGAGACAGCATCAGAGCCAGGGATTCTAGTGGACCTGATTTATTTTCTTGAGTGCTCAAAAGGGCTGAAAGAAGATGAGTGGGGGAGAAGATATGGTTGAGCTTAAGTGTGGTCTCAAAGCCAGCCTAATTTTGCTCTGTTGTATATAGAGAGGGCATTTGTAGCTGCATCACTCAAAGGTCAGAAGCTCTCTTAGGGAACTGAGCAACTTACCTTCCAGGAAAAAAATGGCTCTCATCAGGCAAGGGTAACTCTTCTGAAAAGAGGGAGTTGAGATCCATCTCTCAGAACCTAGAGAGTTGGTACACAGGCAGAGTATCTGGGTGGGGTATCCTGTCCCTACTGTCTTCTTTGAAGCCCAGTGGATTGGAAATAGATAATTCTATTGACTATCACACAGTTCTATCCAGAGTTTAGAAAGAGCCAGGCTTTGTGTGGATGGATACATGCTCAGTGTGATCAGAGTGCAGTGAGAGGGCTGTGTTTAACCCTGCATCTTTCTTTTGTCTGTCTATATTTTACTCTTGTGGGCATAATCATGGAGTTGAGACTATAATTTCGGCCATGCCTGGAAGCCACATTGACTTTATATTGAAATAATTCTTTTTTAAAAAGTTATTATATTGTGTGTGTGTGTGTGTGTGTGTGTGTGTGTGTGTGCCTGCGCGTGTGTGCTCATGCCCTTGTGTGCATGATAAGTGTATGTAGGCTTATGTGCCACAGCAAATGTGTAGAAGTCAAAGGAAAACATTGTGAAACGAGTTCTATCTACTTTTCTGTGGATTCCAGGGACTGAACCTGTGCTGGCCAAGCTTGTATAGAAAGTTCTTTTACCCAATGAGGAGCCATCTCTCTGGCCTAATGTTGAGAATTCCAAAACCTGTCTGTGAACTGATAACCTGGAGAAGTAGCATGGTAGAATTTATTCACTAGTAGATGGGAAAGAGAGGCCAGAGCCTTTCCCAGTCTGGCCTTCCTGAGATGATTCACAAGCTGAGGCTCTGAGGCATGGAAAGCAAACAGTAGACATAAGAACATTGGATGCAATTGCTTCCTTGAAGTCATAATAAACCCGGGGCACTCAGATGACTGAATTGCATGTTTACCAGGCTGAGGTCAGGTTTTGTTTTGGGAGCTTTCCTTGATGGTGATTGCATCTTATTATAATCTGGACATCTAGAGCTTGTAGAGGGGGAGGAATGAATTCATAAAACAGTCCCAGCCATGAGACCACTGCTGCTTCTTCAGTGTGAATGTTCTGACCAGACACCTCCAGAGCAAACATGGAGAGACATTCACACTGAAGATGCAGCAGGAGCGGGACTGCAGTGCCTTTAAGTGAGAGGAAGGAGTCCTCAAGTTTTTCTCAGTGTCTCACTGGGACTTTGTCTCTGCAAACATTGTAAACTTCTCCCTCAGCCTTCAGCGGGGAACAACAAAGGTTGGATGCAGTGTACCCGGGGACAGGCCCATGAGGCCTTTGTAGTAGGCAGATTGGGGTTTGAATCTTGACCCCCATGACTTAGCAGTTGGGAGATTCTTTAGCAGGCTCTCACGGTACTGACTCAAAGTGGGGATGGTATTCCCTGCCCCGAAGGACTATTTAGAAAATTCCATGAGATAGCATGATAAAATAGAATGTTATATTATAAATAACCATTACCTGGAAGCTGTTGTCACTTTCTAAGAAAGTTCTGTTGCACACCTGGCTTATGGAAATGCAGAAATATACAAGAACCCCCCCTCCTCCTTGAGGGGGGGAAAGGTGCTATTTGTTGGAGCTCGTTTTTCTAAGACACAGCCAAGATGGGAAAGGCAGCACTGAGATGAATGGATGTGATAAAAACTGGTCATGGATGTTCTAAGACAATCGTAATTTCAGGGAGCGTATCTTGGTGAGCAACCAAGTGTACAGGTTTGGGTTTTGTAAAATGTAATCTCTGACCTTCAAAGAAAATGTAGCTCTGGAGTGGCCTGCTTGGGAATACTGGGGGTCTTTGGCACACTTTCAAAGAAAACAGTTTCCCTATGGTATTTACGACACCAGGTTCAACTGTTTGGTGGGGAGTTCACTGAACTATGTTCATGTGTTTTTAACTTCCCTGTTCAATATTGCACACCAACCTTTTAAACACCGTGCTTTAAATTGATGTTTGTGTCAAGTTGAGGGATGAAGGGAGCTAATTCATCTTTTAGGGTCCCCTCCTCCTCTTCCTGCTTCCTACACTGGTTAATGCCTCATCCTCCTTACCAAATATTTTACCAGTTAAGTTGCACAACTTGGAAGGGGCAGGTTCCTGAGGAAGGCAGACAGACTCTCACTGAGCCTACATAGCTTTGCCCTTTGCTACTGGGGTGGGAGATGTGGGACAGAGGACTACTGACTGCCATTCAACCTTCTCTCTGAATGCTCTTCCTTCCCTGCCCCTTCTCTGTCTGGAACCTTCTCTATGCTCCAGTTAGCAAATGTGCATTTTAGCAGTCAGGCTGAAAACCAAGCGCCAGCAGTAGACTAATGACATCTGACTTAAGAACAGCCTGTGTTTAAGAAGTCAGAGCTCTCTAGCCTGTACAATGTACCTGGTTTACAGCAAATTCAAAGGGGCCTCCAGCCCACTTCTATATACCTTCCAGAAAGACATTCTACTTACCTTTGTGTTCCCAAGACACCCCACTTTTGACTCTTTCCTCTCCTTTCCTCTATGAGTCTGAGTTTACAGTCTTTGTCCCCTTGCTTCTAACACAGATTGTAAAAAAAACTTCTTTTTAAAAAACTATGACCTAGTCTTTTTAGAAACTTAATGCTATAAAGAAAAAAAAATCAATGCATCTCTTGTTTGTGTAGCCCTTCTATTTAAAAAATGGACACAGCACTGTATGTGTTTCTGGAGGAAAGTGCCATTTAAATTCTTGAGATTTGCATTCACAATGGTAGGCCTATTAACCTCCCATTAATATCGGCTTTTTAAAGGTAGCCAAGTCATTACGCCTTTGGTTTCATTTGTTAAACCAGTATTTTATTGGAGTGAAAATGTTGAATGAGAGTGGGTACGTTGGAGGGAGCAGGCTCTAGCTTAGAACATTGTTTGTAGTCACAGTGCCTTGATTTTGCTTAAAGTGTTACATACTAGGCACTGTCCTGCATGTCTTAGAAATATGAACCCACTTGATCTGTCTTAACAGCCTTAGGAAGTAGAGACAACTATTTTTAAAAAGTACATTCATATAGTTATTTACTATGCATGGGAGGAGGTGTGTGTGTGTGTGTGTGTGTGTGTGTGTGTGTGTGTGTGTGTGTGAGTGAGTGACCAGTGCATATGTGTGGGTTAGAAGACAACTTTCAAAGATTGGTTCCCTTCTTCCATCACATGGGTTTCAGGGATCAAATTAGGGTTGTCAGGCTTGGTGGCAAGTACCTTTACCTGCTGAGCCATTTGCCAGCTTAGTAGAGACAATTGTTACCTTCATTTCACAGCTGAGGAGATAAAAGGCCTCGAAAGGTCAGATGACTTGCCCAAGGTCTTGCAAAACGCTGAGATTTTAGGATCCCAGATATTCTGGTTCCCGAGCCCCAACTTTGGATTTTTGAATATTCCTTCCTTGTCTAAAATAACCTTAGACTTCACTTCCCTCTTTATACAATAAAGATGTATAGTATTTCTGCTATATATACAATGGTGTGCAGTGATAATTTTGCAGGGTTGTCATTTTAACCACAACACCTGAGTTTTATCGTTTTCCCCTGATGTGTATGTTGAAGGAGTTCCCTCCGGTACTCTGCTTTGTGGTGTGGTTTCTAATGCAATGCCCACTCTTTGGTCTCAACATAGAGGACTAGTGAAGGTACTGGTTTCTCAAAACACATTCTGAGACGGAGGAAGCCAGCACCGCACTTTATTTTTTAATTAGCTTTTTAAGTTAGCTTAGAGGATCATAGGTTTCCTTATGGCATTTTCATATATGTCTTGTGTGTGTTGGTGCTATCCTCATCCCCAGTTCCTTGTTTACCTCCTGCTGGTCTCCTTCCTTCCTCAATAGCCCCCTTTCTCCTTTCATGTCATATGTGTCCTGTTACCCTCTTCTCCCCCTAAGATCTCATTTGACTTCTCATGAGTCACTTTCTTATTCCATGGCCTACATTCACCCTCATATGTTTGCGCATACATAAAAATGAAAATCTAGGATTTGCATATGAGAGAAAATATAAGATATTTGTCTTTTCAAATGTAGATCTCCTTGCTTAATATAATAACTTGCAATTCTCATCCATTGTCCTGTATAGCACACAATTTCATTTTTGGACTGAAGAAAATTCCATTGTGCATATGCACACTTTATTTATGTACCCATCTGTTGAAGGATACCTAGGTTGGCTCCATTTTCTAAGCTAGTGTGCCTAACCAGAGCTCTTTAAAGGCAAGGGTCCCCAGACCAGAAGCATGGGAGGCATGGAATTTGATGCTGTATACTGAACATGCTAGAGGGACCTAGATGGTCTATAGTCAGGAAACCCACTCAATGCTGATATTCAATGTCTGCAATCCTTGTGCTACCGTGAAATCAATTCTTTAGATAACATTTTCTTAATGTTCCTTAGAGTTTAGGTTCTTCAAGACATTAGAGACAATGGGCTAACCACAGTTTTTAATGGTATCTATCCAGCTTGGAATCTGCAGATATTTGCAAGTTTTGTTCTTTTGTGCTGGTCCAATTTGTGTATACAGAGCTGTATAAATATTAGAAACAGGAGGGCTCATCTGTGAGAAGGGCTGTGTATCTGCTACACTGACGCTTTGGACCCTTTTGCTGAGGATGTATAGGGTGTATGCATTTCCAGCAGCCCTCTTTTTCATAAACATATTCACTCCACTACAAACTGTGCATGAAGAGCTGAGATAGACCCTTCATGTATCCCCTTCTGCACAGCCCAATGGCATTTTAAGCATGTGGATTATTTTCCTTTCTTCTTATACACTTCTTATATCATGATTTCTCCACCCTTATTCAGGAAGGTTTTCATATATATATGTCTTTCTGTTGCTTTCCCCACACATATCTTCCTCTTTTTATCCACCTCCTCAATTTTTCATGATCCCCATAGACAGCAGAGTTCAGAGAGAAAGAGGGTCATCAGGCCAACAGAGCAATGATTTCTACACATGAAGCTGGGCCAACTCATGTGGCCCTACGGTGTTTGCACTTGCTGATTTTGTAAAGGTTTTCCTTACTCCATTTGCTAGTTGTCGTCGTTTTAATAGTGTATAATTCAAGCTAAATACCTGTGCCTGGGTAAAAATAAAGCGTCCAACTCGAAAGAAAGGAATCGAATGAAGCGAAAGGTGAAAGTCTCCCTATATTCTCTGATTTCTAGTCTTCTCTCCAAAGATAAACACTGGTGACAAGTTCAATTTGCATAATTGTTGCAAGTTTTTTTTCCAATTCTCTCTGTTTCTGTCTCTGTCTCTGTCTCTTCCTCTCACTCTTTGTGTGTGTGTGTGTGTGTGTGTGTGTGTGTCTGTGTGTGTGTGTGTGTATGCATAAGATTTCTCCCTCTGCCTCAGACTACACACAATGCTCATTTATTTGATTTGTCAGAAACATTTGCAGTTCCAGAAAGAGACACCCTTTCTTTTTTTTAATTAGACACATAGTATTTAAAATGATGCAATGTATTGAACCAGTTCATAACAGAAATTCATTTTTTTTATTTTCTGCTACCAACATTGCTACCTTGTATATTCTTTTACCTATAATTTTGCTCCCCTGTGTTTTCTAGCTGGAAAGAAGTATACACATTGCTCTTACTATTGGTTCTATTTGTGTCTCTATTCCGTTTTTGTATGAGAGCCTTTTCTTCCAACTTGCAGTGATATCTAGTCATTACCATGCTTTTACATTTTGCTCCTCTGAAATATAGGTGACACAGGACATAGCTAGTGATTTGAAATGACAGCTATCATTTTTATAATGGTTTACTGTGCACAGCATAGATTTCATTCTCTTGCTTAATCTGCATGACAGTGACATTAGAGTTCTTCACATGAGGAAAGCAAAGCCCAGAGAAGGAGTGACTTTTTTTCTTCTGATCATTCTCCTCTACTCCTCCTCCACCTCATGGGGTAGAGGGAAGAGATACTCATTCGTGGCCCAAGTACTTTCTTCTATGTTATCCATTTTAATCCTCATATCTACCACTATTATTCTTCATTTAACTTAGAGCAAAATCATGTTGTGGATCCTACTGAAATACAACCAGAGAATATGGAAATAAGAGGTCATGTGTGAAACTTAAGTTGGATTCAAGTAAGAATTTTGCCATCCTATCTCCAAACACTTAGGAGTAGGATGGCCTCTCCCATATCTGATTCTCACAAACATACTTGCCAGTAATGTGAGGGCATCACAGACATTACTTAAGTTCAAGTACACTGGATAGCACACAGGAGAAGTTTAAGAGACTTCTGAATCATTAGTATTTTCTCCTTGTGAACTATTGGTAATTCCTCGGGAGTGAGGGTTAACTACAGAGCATTCTGTATTTTTATTAGTAAATGGTGAATTGGTACCCGGTATACAAGCTTTCTTTCTTCTAGCAAACATTTCTGTACTCGAGAGGCTGAACAACTAGAAAAACTATCTCCTAGGCTCCCTTGCAGCAATATCCTAGTTGAAAAAAATAGATTTTGTCAAATAAGTGTAGCTGTGTTTTCTTGAATCTGCTCTTGGGGATTTTCAGATTCATTGGTTTCTAGGTCAAAGAAGAGTGACATATCTTCCCATGGCCATACTTAAGGCTAGAAAACACATTAATTGGATTAGATGAACAAGTTTATTATGCTGGAGTAGCATTGAAATTGTCCAATTTTAAGATTTCTTGTGATCTTTTATAACTTTTTCCCCCAAATGTGTGTATGATTTGAAAAGTCCCATTTGTTTGTTCTTATTAGATTCTTTGGCAAAACAAACAACCCTAAAATAGCTAAGAAACAAAAACAAGGCAAAAATTTCTACCTTCTCTGTTATCAAAAGGTGAGATCTTCAGAGGCCATATTTCCTGGGCTTCACAAGTTGATCATTTGCAAGTAAAGAAGAAGCAATATTGTTGCTATTTGGACATGTGGAGCATTTAAGTGATGGCATCTTTTCTACGGTGACTTATGTGCTCCTGTGAACTTACCTATCATTATTTTCCAGCCATCACTTGTGCCAGATTTTTGCTTTGAGCTAGAAAGACACAAATACCTGAAACCACACCTCACCACAGAGTGAAAGATCAAAGTTAAAAAAAAAAATGAAGAATGACAAGACATCCCAGGTGTGTTTTTAAATCCCAGAAAAATTTTGCCTCTGGGAATTCTCTATGCTTCTTGTTAAAAAGGATTCTCCCCTTTAGACTATCAAACATAGTAACTTTTTTTTCCTCTTTTTCAGTTGCATATGGGCTTGTAGTAGAGACCTGACCTGATCTCACCGTGTGTTTTACAGGGAGTCTGGTCACTTGTGTTATTGTTACGTTATCTAAGATACAGGGGAAAAAACCTGGGGATTTGGTGGAGTTCATTAGGTGATGAGAATGTGTTCCCTTGTCTTAGGGTATAAGATAGATCAGCCCTTTTGGTTAAGAGCCATGAAAGACATCTAGAATCAATCTATCTCATCTCTCAAGGTATGAATTTGATGTTTTACATCCTTACTCTGAAAAAAAGGCCAAGAATAATAAGGGTTTAACTGTGAGTATTTACTCTATGCCAGCTATATTTCTATCTGTTCTGTACATATTATCTCTTTTACACCTCCTCCTCAGTGTGATGTTGGCACGGATACTAAGTGTAGCTTTAATTTGCAAACAAAAAATTGAACGCTTTGTTGGCATATGTTCCTTGTACCGAGTATTGGGTTTCATGAGGACATTTCCATACAAGTATATAGTGTGCTTTGACCATGTTCCAGTCATGCCTGTTATCCTTCCCTTTCTCTTTCCCCTCCTATTAGCTTTCTTGGTTGCCTCTAGAATGAAACAGTAGAAAAGAAGCAAATCATTGGCATTTAGTACATTAACAACAGTGTGCAGCTATCACTTCTAATTCCAGAACATTGATATCACCCCCCCCAAACACACACACATACAAACCCTCTACCCTTTAAATGATCACTCTTATTCCCATCTCATTTTGTAAATGCCAACCTGCTTTTTGTTTCTATCTAGTTTCCTATTCTAGATATGACACATAACTAGAATCATTTGGCTTCATTCACCTAGCCCGTTTTTAAGGTTCACCTATATTACAATATGTAGTAGTACTTTATTACTTTTTATGACTTGATAAGATTCCAATACAAGGCTGAAGAGAAACTGAGCAGTTGAGAGTACATACACTTGCAGCAGACTGGGGTTTAGTTCCCAGCACTCATATCAGGTGGCTCACAACTACCTGTAACTCTGGATTCAGAGCACAAGCACGTGTGCGCATGCACGCACACACGCACACACGCACACACAAATAAAAATATATTTTAAAAACAATTCTGATCTATGGGTATACCTCTTCCTCTTTAACTACTCACTGAGGTAACTTTGGGCTCCCTTTGAACTACTGTGAGTGGTGTCGCACTCGGCCATGGACACGTATCTGTGCACCAGCTTTCATTTGTTTTTGGCCTATGTAAGAAATCTTTGTGTGTGGAAATTCGCATAATTAAGGTTAAATATAGTGATAAGAGCCAGAGATAAGATTACAGCCCGGAGTCTTCATGTAACTAATCCATGATGTGGCTTCTTGTATCCACACTACAGTGCTTCCCTGGACTCTGTCTTGAAAGACTAGTTTATAACAGACTGTCGTTAGCATGTCTCCTAGGGTCTTGACAGGATTCAGGTAGAATGCCTTTCATCAACCAACTGTAATTTAGCAAACTACAGTTGTGTAGCCTTCTTTAATCCAGATTTTTTTTTTTAGAAAATAGGTATAACTGATTTGAGTCACTATAGAATATTTTTAAATAATTAATTTATTAATTTACATACCAAATGTTGCCCCCCTCTCCCAGTCGCCCCTCCCAGAGTTCTTCACACTGGCCTCCTCTCCAAAGATTTTTACACAGTTTTGTTTTATGAAATTTTTATTGTTTGAGATTATAATATAATTATAACATTTCTCCCTTCCCTTTCCTCCCTCCAAACTCTTCCATTTACCCCTCCCCGCTCTCCTTCAAATTCCTGCTCCCTTTTGTGCATGTATATTTTTTCCTAAATATAATGTTGTTTGTATGTATGTTTTCAGAGCTGACCATTTGGCACTGGACAATCAATTGGTTGTTAGATAGCCAATCAAGGACATTCCCCGGGGCACACCTTTCCCTTTCCTAGCTTTCCTCAGTTGCCTATAGCTCTTTTCCACAAGGTTTAGATCTGACCTTCACAGTCATCTGAGTTGGTAGGGGTCAGTTTAAGAATTTACATCTCCTTCATAATTGAAGAAACTAGGACTCAGGTAAAGAAACTTGCTCATGTCTCCAAGCTTAAAGGTCCTTGAGCACAGGTTTTCTATGATCTTCCATGCTATCATGCTACTACCTTTCCAATAAATAATGAAATATCCTTAGAAAACAGACACACACAAACTGCCTTCTTTAAAGCAAAGATCAACTGTAATGTAAGACTCTGAGTTTAACACAATCTTGTTGTAAGAACTATGCCTGTAGAAATTACAGTAGTAGTAGTATCTGACAATTTCAGCATTTCTACATAATCCACCACACAGTAGCATTTTACCAACATCTCTAAATCAGCATGCCTCAGTACCTAGATGAAACATTATGAAAGCTCTCAACACTGACAGATGGCCTCTTGGACCCCAGAGCCTTCCTCAATGTCTGTCTTCAGTAACTGTACATCCTTGGTTACATGTTCTTGACTATATTTAGGAATTGTCACGTCTTTCTCATTTTAGATTCTTCTCCCAAATTTCCCATCATCCTGAGTAATAGGAACGATCTATTGTTTTTTAGTTGAGGATGCTGAAACTGAGAAACAGTACATCACCGGTAGGAGCAGATTCATAATTCTGAATGCCTTTCTCGAATTTAACAATCTACTTTTCCTTCCCGTAGAGGACGGACGCCAGCACATTTCTCTCTGAGTGTTGTGCAGCTTCCTGACCTGAGTCTCATTACTCTTCCTAGTTTTCTGATCTGCAGATACCCGCCCCTTTCTAGGTGGAATATTCGCTCAGAGGTGATTATTTGCTTCTATGGAGGTGGCTTCAATATAAACCACGGTTGACGAATGATGGAAAAAAAAAACATTGCTTTCCCAGATGGCTGATCCAAACCCCTGTGGAAGGTTAGCACTGTTTCTATAGCAGCAGCTGAGGTGGTACTTAAGTAGTGAGATTAGAAATTGAGTGCTGAAGCTGCTTAGGTTTTCTCAGAGGAGCTTGAATGGCGAGCCTCTCCATTTCCCTTTTTATCATGAGAGATGAGTCTGTCTTCTGATTCAGATATTGCTGCATGTAAAAAGCAACCCCAGCCTCATCTCTTTGACATTGGATTTTTGGACTTCATGATGCAGCCACAAGGCTTTAATGGCTCATTTAACTGAAGAAATGGGGTTTGTTTAGTCATCGACTTTGGAGCAACATTCTGCATTAAGTTATTTCGTTCCATTTTGTAGATAAGCGATTTATTTCATTGACCAGGTGCTTAGAAATAGGCCATTATTTGAGGCCAAGGAAAAAATAAGGAATTGAGGCTATGGCACTTAGAGAGGCTATGGCACTGCTGTCAATAAGACTACTCTCTACAGAATTCCAGTTGTGTTCAGCCATGGGCAGTGAGGTGGGCTTCCTTGGCTTTAAACTCTATGAGATTAAATGCACAGCAATTTCCTAAAGCTTAGATTATCTCTAAGGGAAATATTCGGGGCCTTAAGTAGCCTTACTTGGATGGGCTGGATGTGACCTTGGATGAGAGTCCTTCACTCCTGGCCCCTTGATCTCTCCATAAGCCACTTAGGTTGAAGATTAAGCAAAGAGACAAATGACCACAGCTTGGCTATTGCCTCTTCTTTTTCTGAGAGTAGGTACACTTGCGGGGCGGAATGCCTGAGCTCCTGCCACAGTGATTTCTAGTGATGTTTCTGCCCCCAGGGATCAGTATAGGAGCTTTTCCCAAGGCCAGTTAGAATCTTGCAGAACCGGCAGATTGTGCATTTGACGTTCTTCCAAGCTTGTAGGCTGAGATGCTCTCCCTTAGACAATGGCAGCAGAGTACAGAGAGTTTTCTTCATCACACAGTCGATTCTCTGGCCCTTTCCCTGCTCAGTTTGATTCAGCAGATGTGGAGTGTGTGCCAAGAATTTTTATTGAAGCAAACCTTGTTGATTTCTATTCCCAGGCAAGCTCAGGAAGCACTGGTTTATAGTAAGAGGCTCTGTAATGATCATCCCACACTCTTTGCTCACTACAATATTTTCCCCTTTTGCCTCCATGACAGATGCTTGTAGGGCTATGGCTCAGAGCTCCCAGACCTACCACTTTAGTATACTCTAGTAGGCTTCCTAGCTATCAATAACATTATCTCCTTGCTTTCCTCAAGATGTAGTGTTCAGAAATTAACCTCCCAAAGCAGCCTTCAACTGGGGCCCAAGAGGTCCTGGTGTCTAAATGCCCCAGCTGTTTTGCCTCTCTGCAGAGATAAATCTCTGTCAGATCTTGCTCTATTTCTCAGAACTTCCTGGTGATATTAAACACCCACCACTCACAATAGGGATATACTTAGGATCATAGAACTTATTGGCTACTTTTCTTCACTGTCTCATTTCCTTATTTCTCTCCTAACTCACCAGCATTTCCTCACCTCTCACTAAACTCCAGCCAGTTTTGGTATAGCATGACAAATGAGGTCCTAGAAAATCACCTTGCTATGCAAAAAGCATGCAGTAAAAACCCCAGGGCTTGTGGGACAAATGGGATTAGGGGCACAATTTCTTAAAACTTAGTAAGACATACAAAATAGGAGCCTAATAAAATGTTAGTACAAATTTGCATGTGTTACAAAGCTAAATTACATAAATATGACACCAAATATGGTACTTTGCCTAGAATAAAAAAGTCACAGAGGGACCTTGTTCCTGAAAGAGGGCATTGAAAGAGACATAGCTTGGGACTAACCATGCATGGGTGGAGAGAAGGGCATCACAAACCAGGCAGAGCATTGGAACCCCACATATAGATACTTGGGCCTCCTAAGGTAGCCTAAGGTAGCTAAGAGTTGTTTGAAGTGTGTATGCTCGTGTGTGTGTGTGTGTGTGTGTGTGTATGTGCGTGTGTGTGTGTGTGTGTGTGTGTGTGTGTGTGTGTGTGTGTGTGCATTCCTGCATTTTACAAATAAAACTTGAACTAGCAGGATGCACTTGTCTCCATTCTCCTACCATTTGTTGCAGACAAAACTGTACTGAAGCAAAGGTGAACATTGTGCCATGCCCAAATCATTTCCTAATTTATCGATCACACTGGGACAAATGTGTATTTTTAAAATAGATGTTAACAGGAGAACTGTCAGTACTTTCACTAGTCTCTTTGTCACAGGACTTCCTTCTAAACATTAATTGGGAAGCTAAACAGTGGTAGCTTGACAGAGATTTCAGTTCTTACTAGAACATTCTCCTGGTGAACATTACAAAACACAAGCTTCTGCATGCCCAAGTGAATTCAGCAGAGACTGTGACTGGCTGGAGGAAGTAATATTTTAGCTAAAATCTCTCTGCAGGAGGCTCTACACCCCTAAGCTGCCTGGTCTCATTCACTATGCCTGCTTTCTCTTACAACTGAACTCATTTAGGTATTGTGATTGTGAATCTGTCCATCAAGTTTCTGGAATCTTAGTTGCATATTTGCAATTTCTTGCAACTGGTTTTAAAGCTAAAATCAAATGTCAGATTATTACACGCTGAAGCAGAGTTCTGTAAAAGCCCAGCACCTTCATTAGAAGGAAAAAGATGAACATGGAACTTTGATAGATTATTATTCATTTGTATTCAGTGCTTCCCAGGAGGTAAAATTACAGCTGGGGCTCAGCTCATTCTTAATTTCCCAGGGTAGATTGCAGATGGGTTCTTTTCTGTTCTATAGCTTCTTTAGTCTTAGTACCTGCTTTCTCCCATGTGCAACTCTGCACACTTAAGCACCTTATTCACAACATGGCTCATTTGTTTTACTGGTTCTGCTTTGATTTCAAGTTTATGTTATTCTGCGGCCTTGATTTTTGACCTGGGTGTGCATGCAGGCTACATGATCCACATTTTTCACAATGTGGACACCAGACCACCCACATCAGAATCCTCCCCAGGGAATTTGCTATAAGCATTGCTTCTTGAGCTCCACCCCATACCTCCTGACTCAAATATCCTGGAGTTACACTCAGGGATCTACTTCTGCAAGTGACCAACTGATGGTTATGTGTAATTAGTATAGACACTCACTGTTTAAACCAGTAGGTCTCAGATGTGGACAGCTAGGTCCGGCTCTGGCAATGTCTGGAGGTACTTTGATTCATTATATCTGCTGTTACTGGCATCCTACAGTGCATAGGACAGCACCATGCAACAAAGAATAGTACTGCTCCAATCGTCAAGGAGTGCTGAGGAAGACGAAACCTGAGTTCAACCTGAATGAATTTCTTTGGGGTCTGCTGTCCTTACAGAGCTGTATTTTCCCATTTTCTCCCCTGCTATCTCTACATCTGGCTCATTTACAAGTGGCAAAGTTCTCAGAATAGACAGACACACACACATGTGGAGCACACTGCCAGCTTCACGTAGGTGGAATAAATGTGGGTAGGACAATAGCTGACTCTCGAAAGAATGCTTTCTCCAGCATCCCTGAGTTGAATTATAAATCAGGTCTATACAAGTCATCCTAGAGATTAGAGGCCCTTGCAGAGTTAGAGCAAATCATACAAATTTGGAGAGGGATAAATGACTCCTCCTGCCAGTGTGCATAAATTCTTTGTCAAACATCGTCTGGTTTTATTACATAACTGACCTGTACACGAGATAGTAAAAACAAGCCTCATTCATCACCTAGGACAGGGCTTCAACTGGTATTTCCATGCTTCATTTCTTACTGACCTTTGCTTACTGAAAAGTCTACACTTATCCCCTAAATCATGAAAGTGGGGTTAGAGTATTTAGTATCATGTCAAGCTGGGGAGCATTCCACTGTGCCATGGATCTTTGAAAACTGCTAATTCATAAGTAGCGTAAGCGGTGAATCCATGTCCAGTTCTGAGAATGCTTTGAGTCTATATTATATCACAGGGAAGAGATATCTGCATTACAAGTACTATTCAATGATAACTTCTGACCAGATAATGAACAAAGAAAGATCTTTTGAGTCCTAACTAGAGATATTTTTCAAATTCATGTATATTTTAAAGCATGATTTTGTATATATTATAGCTTTAATGTTGAACCTCTTTGATCTGTAGCCTGCTGAAGTTTTGAAAACCCTTTCAGGCCTTTGAAAATTATTGAAATATGAGCAGTATTCAGATAATAGCTATTGTAGATGTACTGCCTGATACTATTCAAAGCATTATATACTTATTTTGTTCAATGAGTCCTCACAGAAACCTATTGGGAAAGGGTTATCATTTTACAGATGAGGTTCAATGCCAAGCACACAGAATATAGATGGCCATTCTATCCCTGGGACTCAGGAAGTCTGGATTCTTAACAAGGGTATTATTATTGAGCCAGCAAGATGACTCTCTACCTAAAGACAGTTGCTATCAAGGCTGACTACCTGATTTCCATCCCTGGACCCTCAGGGTAGAAAGAAAGAACCTACTCTTGTCTTCTGACCACTGTATGACTTTCTTTGCTCCCCTAACTAAACAAGTAAAATGGAAAAAAGCAAGATTTTGCCTCAGTTTTTAAAAAAGTAATCAACTATTTTCACTTATAACTTGAAACAAATAAGCATTAGGATAATTCCCTTCGAAGGGCCAGAGTATAGCTGGGTAGCAGCATGACTGCTTAGCATCTGCAAAGTACTAGGTTCAATTGCTAGCACTACAAAAGAGTATAGCTGACATACAATATGATAATTTTCTTAGCCTAGCATTATCCAGTAGAAATAGAATGAAAATTACATATGTAGTATTCAACTTGGAGGGATACAATTTTTAAAAATGCAGAAAAACAGATGAAATAGTTTTAATAGTATTTTTGTTAACTCAAACAAATAGAATCACTAAAGTATTATAATTTCCAGATAAAATTAATTTTAACATAATTTGTTATCCCAACACATCCAAAATAGAATTTCTACATGAGATCATTATAAAACTGTATCGATGAGACATATTACACTTTTTGTTTTATACCTTTAAAATGTATTGTGTATCTTTGGGTCGGGGAGGTCTTTTCAAGAGAGGGTTTCTCTGTGTAGCCCTGGGATACTGGAATTTGCTCTGTAGGCCAAGCTGGCTTCAAACTCAACAGATCTGCCTGCCTCTGCCTCCTGAGTACATTTGTCACCACCACCTGGCTGAAATCTCATATGTATCTTACATTTACAGAACATTGCAATTCAGTTTAGCCACATCTGTATGTGGCAATTGGACACTATATTGAGACTGAGTGAGAACTCTCAGGCTTTGAGAACTGAGTGTGTGGATTTTGAAAGGGAAAATGGTATTTTTCAGTCCTTCTTAGCTGATATCAGAGAGAAGCCTCAAGTGGTTTTCTCTATTTTGACAGCACTATGTCTGTTCAGATGTAGGCTTCTGAAAAGTACACAAGAATTTATATCCCCATTTTCATTTACATCTGCATCAGTTACTTGTGTTGTGACAACGTAACTCATCAAAACTAAAGTTGTTTTGTCTCATTGCTTGTGGACCGTGGAAGAGAAAGCATGGCAGAAGGACTGTGAAGCCCCTGATCATTTTGAGCCATAGTCAGAAATCCGAGAGAGATAGATGCTCGCTTTCTTCTTTTACTTCCTCCCCTTTCACTTTTAATTCAGTCCAAGCTCAAAGGGGGATTTGGTGACCCACCTCTCTGTGTGTGTTTTACACATACATAAACACCCCCCATACACACACACACACACACACACACACACACACACACACAGAGAGAGAGAGAGAGAGAGAGAGAGAGAGAGAGAGAGAGAGAGAGAGAGAGATTTCATTGGATTGAGAATGTGAAATGGGTGCACAGGAAAGACACAGCAGCATACTACAGGGAGAGAATGGTAATTGGAAAGGATTTAAGTCCCAGCCTCTACCAATTATTAATGGTTTGGGTCCTATGGGTTCTGTCTTTCTGGGTCTTTGAGGTATAGAAGGGAAGTAAGCTTAGATTTCAAGCCAGAATGACCAGGAGAATTACTGGAGGTTGTTTTTGAGTTTTTAGATGCTAATGTCCAGGCCAAATTCCAGTCAAATTAAAAGAATTTATAGGGTAGGACTGAATTGAGACCATATGACTACATGGCCTGTAATTTGTCTCTGAAACTTCAGTGTCATTGTGGATAATCTAGTATCATTGCAAATACAGCTTTGTGTGTGTGTGTGTGTGTGTGTGTGTGTGTGTGTGTGTGTGTGATCTCTGTTTCCAACCACTGGGAAAGGAAGTACCAGTTGTACTGTGTTTTTCCTACTCCATTTGCATTGATCAAGATCCTTGGTTCACCATTAAAAGTACAGACAAGATGCTATGTTCTTCAAATATCTTCATTTATACTGAGCTAGTATATTGTTAAGAATATCAGGGATCGTTATAAATGAACATTCCTTATTTGGTAGAGAATTAGAAGACCAGAGAGAGAGAAATGGACCATTTAGGTGTCTAATTTCAAATGCCATTTGCTTATAATGCACTTGTAAGAGAAAAAGTGGAAACCCATTTATTTTAATTTAATTTCAATTACTTAGGCTCTCTCTAGACTTAGAAAGGATGTAAAGTATGAAGACAAGGAAACTAATATTGTGTGTCTCCCGCACTCTTTTCCAAGAATTCAGCTGAGAATGAAATGTTCTGTTATGTCTCACCCTTAGACTTAGATTAAATAAAAGTACTTTGAAAGGAGGTGACAGTGTCACTTAGGGCTGAGTTGGTAACAAATGAATCTCAAATCTCAGTAATGTACAGCAGCAGCAGCACAAAATACAGATTGACAGTTAGTTTTTTTGCTCATGAAAAATGTCTTTCATAGGTCAGTTAGAGCTCTATCCTTGCTCATCTTCAATCCATGACTAAGGTTGCTGAGATCTGTCTCCACTGAGAACATCAACAGTCCAAGTGGTAGGGAGGAGAGGAGAAATTGATGAATCATGGTCTTGCTCTTCACGCTTATTTGCAGAAATAGACTTAGTTGCCCAAAGCAAATGAAGCTAATACAACATTGAATTGAACACAGCAGAAATGGTCATGTGCGAGCCTTTTGTTATGATAAGGATGGGGATAATAATATAATACAATCTATATGAAAAACACTACAAAAAATACAATCCACTCTAGCAACAAGGGATGCTATAATAAAGTCACAAACTCCTATCTTCCTAACAATGTGGCTACATGAATATAACATCATTGTCATGACCTGCCCCATCTCACCTCTCCAGTTGTGTACTGAAGTTCTCTTTCACTGTGAACAAGCCAAGCAAGAGTTCATGACAGGTAAAGGTATCTCCTGTCTGCCTGACCTTAGTTGAACTTTGACCTTTCCAAGTTCTTCCATCTGTTAAAAGATATGTAATTGTTCTCTTCATGGATTTACTGATGACTTCAACAGAAATGCTAGGAGAGACTCACTTCTTCATCTGATAAAGAGAAATGAGAAATAGTGGCTGAGAATGCTGAATTGAAAATTTGTCTGTACACAAGAGTCACCTGAGAGCTTTAATAAGTACTTGCATTGCTTGGATTTCTGATTTTAGTCAGTCTTGGGGGTAGCTAGGGATTGGCCGGTTCTGATGCAAGCTGAGAACCCTTCTTAAAAGCAGTAGCTTCCAAACCAATTGAGATGTACTTTTAGAACTTGGCTTCTTGATTCCAGTGTGGTGGTACATACTTCTTATCCCAGTACCTTGGAGTCAGGATAGGAGGATCAGCAGTTTAAACCCAGCCTCAGCTATATAACCAATTTGTGATCAGCCTAGGCCAAATGAGAAGTATGTAGGGGTCTTAAGACTGTCTATCTAATGAAATTCAGGAACAACAACAACTACTACTACTACTACTACTACTACTACTACTACTACTGCCATCATTACTACTACCATTACTACTACTTCTACTATTACTACTACTATGGGCTGTGGAGCTAGCTCAGTCAGTAAAGCGTCTCACAAACAGAAGGACTTGAGATAGAGCCCCAGAACCCATGTAAAGAAGTCAGGCAGAGACAGACAGATGGACCGCTGCAGCTCACTGGCCAGCCATCTTAGCTTACTTAGTAAGTTCTGGACTAACGAGAGACCCTATCTTAAACATTGAGACATGGGGAATGGGTGAGGGAGAGGATGAGAGCGGGAGAAAGGTATCTGTCCCAGTAGAATGATTGTCCACTGACCCATACTTGGCATATACACAACCATGTGTGTGCCCCTGCCTTGTATATGTACATACACACACACACACACACACACACACACACACACACACACAGAGAGAGAGAGAGAGAGAGAGAGAGAGAGACAGAGACAGAGACAGAGACAGACAGAGAGAGAGAGAGAGAGAGAGAGAGAGAGAGAGAGAGTGTTGACTTCTCTATTTTTCAGGTTTATAGCTTTTGCCTAAGTCACCGTATGTCTCCATTGCTTAGTCTTTCCACCTTTGTTGTGATGGTTACAGGAGAGATAGATAAAACACCTTGGTCCCAGTAAGTGGAAGTATTTTCATTATTGTTATGGTTGCTGTGCTGCAGCTTCCTAATCTGCAGCAATGCTGCCTAGAAAGACATACTGCTCTAATAGGTTGGCTGGCGGAAAAAAAAAATATGGCCATAAAAGCCACACTACGCTATTAGACATGATTACATTTGGCAATGGTCTGGGGTATGGGACTAGGAGATGTTCTTTGCTTTCCATGATTTACCAGGGACTCACAGCAGGAAAGCCTTCTCTACCCCTGGAAGCCCCCTGCTCCCTCTCCTGTAGCTAGCATAGAGGGGTTGCTTTGGGGGAAGCTTTTAGTATGCTCTCCCTGCAACAAATATCGGAAAAGGGAAAGGTAGAAAGCAAGCAATAAACAATCATTTCAAAATATGTATTTTTATTGTTTTTTCTATTTTTTTTTTCGGAGCTGGGGACCGAACCCAGGGCCTTGCGCTTGCTAGGCAAGCGCTCTGCCACTGAGCCAAATCCCCAACCCCTTTTGTTTTTTGTTTTTTGTTTTTTCTATTTTTTTTTAAAAATATGTATTTTTAAACATGAAGGAGCAGGCTGTTTGGAAGCAAAAGGACAGAGTTCGTCTGTCTTCCCAGGTGGACTGAAACCAAGAACCATTCGCACATATACCTCTAGCCTGACTCCAACGTGTGCCTGAGCTTAGGGAGGTTTCATTTTGATGTCAAACAAAACATTGCTTGTAAAATGCCAGGAAGGGGTAGGGCGGCTACCATCTTGAATGAACTCTAACCTTTTCTTCTACTTATTAATCGTGTTCCTTTGTGGTTTAGGGTAGCCCACTGGGATCCCTTATCCTACAGGAATGAGCACCTAAGCATCTTTCATTATTCTCACTCACTTTGCTTCAAAGACGTGCACAGGGCTGTTCAGCCTTTCAGGGTTCATTTGCCAAGTGCTCTGCTCTGCCTCTCAAACATGCAGCTTTCCCTACTTCTCCCCCCATTTCTGTTATGGAGTCTTTAAAAATGAGATTAATGAGAAAAATGTCAAAACTTACATTTCTGCTTCCTAGTTCCTTGCAGATGACACAGACATCAGTGTTAGTTCCGTCTGACATTTGTGAATTTATGGGAAAACTCATCTTTGCCGACATTTAAAACTTGGCTGCACCCAATGAATCCACCCTAGGGAACAATTTTGCAAGAGTCCCCAAAGGATGAGGCCAGATGACCAGTTGGATGCCATTTGTGTGCATTCCGATTTCTGTGGGATTTGGATGAGAAAAGTATGTTTTCGTTTCTGCTGTCTTTCTTCCAAATACATGGAAAGTAGGAATGTCTCCGTGTAATGAAGATCTCAGAGCGGATAATAAGAACATGCACAGCGATAGTCCTGCTGATTGCCGGGAAAGCGACTCTGCAGGGATTTGGGGCTAGCTCTTAGGATAGCATGGATTGTTCACATTCTGTTTTGACAGAGAGGAAAATTGCTGCATCTGATACATTTCACCCCTTTTAGGAATTGCTTCTAGAAGTGCGGCCCTCCCTCTGGGCATCATGTTTATTGTTAGATGAGAGAAGTCTTAGGGAAAGAGACAGAGAGGGTAGAAGGAATGAAATTAGCAATTTGTAAATGAAATTTTCCTGAAAATGACTGGAAAGTAAAAGCACATTTCCATCGATCCTCAATATTGCCATTATGAATGGACAAGCTGTTCAAGTCCTAACCCCTTTTACTTAATTAGAAATACAATTTCAAGCCCATCTTGGTTGTAAACACTTGGTTTTGTTTTTTTTGTTGTTGTTGTTATTGTTGCTTTTTTTTTCTTTTTTTCGGGGCTGGGGACCGGACCCAGGACCTTGCGCTTCCTAGGCAAGCGCTCTACCACTGAGCCAAATCCCCAACCCTGTTGTTGTTGTTTTTGGTTTGGTTTTGGTTTTTTTAATATTTTATTAATTTACATTTCAAATGTTATCCCCTTTCCCAGTTCCCCCTCTGGAAACCCCCTATCTCATACCCCCCGCCCCTGCTTCTATGAGGGTGTTCTGCCACCCACCCACCCACTTCTGCCTCCCTGCCCTGGTATTACCCTACTGGGGCATCAAGCCTTCCCAGGACCAAGGGCCTCTCCTTCCAGTGACAAGGCCATCCTCTGCTACATAGGTGACTGGAGCCATGGGTCTGTCCATATGTATTCTTTGGATGGTGGTTTAGTCCCTGGAAGCTCTGGTTGGTTGGTATTGTTGTTCTTATGGGGTTGCAAACCCCTTCAGCTCCTTCAGTCCTTTCTCTAACTTCTCCATTGGGGACCCCATTCTCAGTCCAATGATTGGCTGCTAGCATCCGCCTCTGTATTTGTCATACTCTGGCAGAGCCTCTCAGGAGACAGCTATATCAGGCTCCTGTCAGCAAGCACTTCTTGGCATGAGCAGTAGTGTCTGGGTTTGGTGGCTGTATGTGTATGGGCTGGATCCCCAGGTGGGGCTATGACTGGATGGCCTTTCCCAGTCCTAGAAAGATGGAGGCCAGAGAACTAGGACTTCAAGGCCATCCTAGGCTATATTATAAGATCCAGATCTGTTTGGGCTAAATGAGACCATGTCTCAAAAAAAATGAAAATAACAACACAAAAAATTATATGATTTCAAGATAAAAGAGCCTGGAAATAGGGTGCCTTGACTTCTCTTCACTGAGATCTATAACTTGCTCCATGTTCTTTGTATGCCTTGTATGTTAGAGCCTGGTTTCTGAATGTGGAGGCCAGGGGTATTGACATCCTCAGGGAAGCTGCAGACATTTCCCTTGTCCCATTGACTCTTTGTAACTTTGGCTGGACGCATACTGAAGTCCAATTTGGCCTTCTCTGAGGAACGCAAAGTTAGGGGTTGGCTATGTAATGAAATTTCACATTCAGGATCAAACAGAAGTACTGGGTTCCAGAGAGATTTGTTGGAGTGACAATAGAGGCCCCCAGCAAAGGCTTCTCTTCCTATCACCAAGCAAGTCCATGATTCTCCTAAGCCAGGCCTGAATACAAGTCTAATCCTGGTACCTGGTAGCGACCCTTGTCACAGTAATAAAACAAGCTTTCAAGAACTAAGTACTCTCTTTGTCACCTTGAAGATTTAAACTAGGATCTCTCATTTCTCTCCTTTTTGCCACTGAGAAAATATCTGGTATGTTCCACTTTGGTTCCCTGCCCACTGGAGGATTGGAAGGTGAATATGATTAAAATAAATTTATAAGATTCTCAAAGAATGAATACAAGTATTTTGGAAAACCTCTGTGCAATTGTTTTATTACATAATAAGTTTAAAGTATGAATACTCAGTTATTAAGTATGTTTTTTATTTTACCTATTTAATCATATACATATTGATACATGGTCTTACTATATAGCCCTGGCTATTGTGGAACTCGTTAGGTAGACTAGGCTGACCTCAAACTCACAGAGATCCTGCCGTGTCAACTTCCCACAACTGTGATTAAACGCCTGTTTTAATCATATTTTAAATATTTTAATAAAGTTTTATGTATTCCAGACTGGCTTCAAATTTGCTACATATGGAAGCATGATCTTGAACTTCTGATCCTCCTGCCTTCACCTTTGGAGCCATGGTGTACCACCATGCCTGGTTTTGTGGTGCTAAGGATTGAACCTAGGGCTTTGTGCACACTAGCAAGCACTCCAACAGCTCAGCTACGTCCTCTGCCTTCGCAAATGATATTTAAAACGTCAAGACACATTTAAAATGAAAAATTTTATGCCACCCTAAATTTATCTCATTAGATTATATTGATTTCTTTTAATTCAAAATAAGAATCCCCCAATTCTTGTTCTGCAAACATTTATTCCGTCTGACCCGTGATCTATTTCTAGAAGTGTTTCTTTGGAAGAGAGGGTATTTTGTTGCGTGTATCTTCTAATTATGCTCATCTATTCGCTTGTTCATCTATTTTACAAAACAAAATATATTTTGTCAGTGTTTCACTTTAATTATTAAATGGCCCAAGGCCAGATTGCCATAGCTAAAGCAAGGTGGAAAATCATAACCTTGACAAATCAGGGGTTGGTTCCAATTCTCTGGCTAATTCCCCATCACTGCATTTTGGTTTGGCAGAGGAAGCAACATGCACACTCAGTCTGAAACTGGGTTTTATCAAGGTCAGGACACCTCCATCTCTGCTGCCATCAAGGCTGCTCAGTGAGGCTCAGGACTGAAGGACAGTGGAATATGAGTCCTGGAGCACAACACAACTGGCTTACAGGGCTCCTGCGAGATGAAGCTCACTGTTTTCTGTGGCATTTTAAAGCCATTCTTTTTTTATCCTGGCTTTGTACTATCTCTATATCACATTTAGAGTGCCCCTGCCATACCCCTTCGGTATTATGGATGGAACACCGGGCCTCCTGCATACTAGGTGAACACTGTACCTCTGAGCCACGCCCCCAGCCAAAGCTATCACATTTATGTATAAATTCTGGCCTCTCATAGAATACAGTTGTTGAGAGCCAACCACTTATCATAGTAGACAGGTGAATAGCTAGCGGGAAGCCTGATTTGGCTATATTGTGGCCTTGATTGGAACATAGTGGCTTGTCCTAGTGGATGCTATAGCCTCTGAAAGAAACCTGTTTTCAAGGTGAGGTTATGTCTGGCTGACGGTTTCTCTCTGCACCAACTCAGACACATTTGCTGGGAGCCTCTGAGAAACAGCCTACAGCCAGCCCTCTGTGGTCCAGGTTTCTGGCTCTGCAGCTGCCTGGGTGTGGCAGCTCCTCTGTAGTTGCCGGTGCTGCCATCTGCAAAACCCGGACTGGATTTCTATCTTAGACCTGGCTTAGGGAAAACTGGGCTTGTCGGTAGCAGGAACCCTTTGTGAGGTATTGATTCAGGGACTCATAATGTTAACTTCTGGAAGTTAGTAGTTGATCTATGAAAAACCATTCTGTGACACTGTCCTCAAATCTTAAGGTCCTTAAAAAAAGTAATTCTTTCAAACTTACTCAAGAATGTTTTTGGGAGGAAGTATGGATCAGTCATTAGGTTATGGTCTATCAAGTGTACTCTACTCACAGAAGTAAATCTGGAACATAGAGGTGACAGCAAGGGATCACAGCTCTGAGTGAACAGGGAGTGCTGGACAGGAAACTCATTGGAGTTCAGCCAGGTATTAAGATTTGTACTTTGGATATATACAGCAACAATTGTAAGACTTAGCAGTCCATGCCACTTGAGAGATAGAGATCTAGTCCCGGGGTTGGGGATTTAGCTCAGTGGTAGAGCGCTTGCCTAGCAAGCCCAAGGCCCTGGGTTCAGTCCCCAGCTCCGGAAAAGAAAAAAAAAAAAAAGAGAGATCCAGTCCCAAAGCCCCTGAGAAGCCTGAGATAGAACTAGGAACTGGGCCAGTTTCTCTAGAGCAGCAGTTCTCAACCTTTGGATTGCGACCCCTCTTGCGAGTAGAAAGACTATTTCACAGGCATCACCTAAAACCATTGGAAGATGGCTAGGAAGGGAGGCTTGCCCCTTCTGTGAATTGTCTATCCTGTGGGCCCAGGCTTGCCTAACCCGTGTCCACCAAAAGCAAATCTTCATGCCCTGTTATGTCATTGCTTGTCTGTTTTTGAAGTGATCCATTTTATAGGGGAAGTGTGAGAATAATACCAGTTCCATCTTACCCCTTTATGGAAGCCACTGATTGTTAATACTTTGCTTCCGCTCTGACCCCCTCTTTTCCCTACCTTTCTGGCTTCTCTTCCAGTCCACCTTACCTTCTCCCTCTTCTCCCTCCTCCTATTCCTTCCCCCACTCCACACATAGTCTTTCACACAGGTGCATTCACAAGCTATCCTTTTATGTGTGTAAGGGTTTCTGTTTTAGAGTAGTCTATGTGATCAACCTTCCTCTACCCTTTATGTAGCTACATGCAGCTAGTAACTGTAGAAAATATAATGCTGGCTTAATATGTTTCTCTGATCCACAGCCCATACTCTAGTCGTGTCCCAATAATGTCCTTACTGAGAAGCTTTGCACAATTCACAAGCTAGTTCTGGATTCCATGTTTCCTTTAGTTTTCTTGTCTCTTTTGTCTCTTTTTATCCAGAGCAGAGTACAAGGCTATATTTTTCTTGCCATTTTTGAAAAATGCTGATGAATTATTACATAGAATATCCCTTAATTTTAATTTCACTCATGGATCCTTATGCTTTCCTTAGAGTCTATACTTTTTGCTTTTTTACTGAAATGCTATCTAAACTATGCAGGTCATCAGAAACAATATCAGCACAAATACGGGCTTATTTGTCTATCTTGTTGAGACCAAGTTCGAGCACTTAGTTGAGTATGTAGTCATTTATCCCATCTGTAACTAATGCATATTATTCATTAAAAACAAACACATATAATTTTGACATTATGTAAATATTTGATTCCTCATCCAATTCTCTCCACCTAGTTTGAGCATTCATTAATGATTCTTGTCTGAACAAGGATTTGTTATAATGGCCCCATTTCATCCCTTCTATATTTGTTAGTCCAAAATAATCTTTGCCACGGGTAGTAGGTAAGCTCACAGGGGAGGGAAAGGCTTGATTTCATCCTCAAATCCTGACTGCTACTTCTTGGAAGAAGTCCTGGTTTGTTGGAGGATATATATTTGAACAAAGGCAACTTATTCTGGAAACACTTTTTGTTTACCAGATGACTTTTGACCAACCTTTTAAAGGTTCAACAACAAAGGGGGAATTTTGGTTTCGCATGTTATAATTTACTTTTGTGGCATCTTCTGGAAAATTGCACCTGGATCTTTTACACAGTGTTGCTCAACAGAAACTTGCTCATAATGATAATCATAATGATAATAATCATACCTTCCTACCACCTAAGCCCTGCTCCAAGGAAGGGGAGGAAGTTGGAGAAAGGGAAGAGACTCTGAGAAGAATGGTTGGACTAAAAGAAACAACTAATGGTGGGAAGCAGCCAAGTTAAGTAAAATGTGAATTTCCAGGAATGTTCCAAAATGCTTGTGTGGGAGTTCTTTTTGGAAAGTTGAAGTAGTAAATTCATTGGAATTTAAAAAATATATTTTAATTCAAAATGAATGCTTCCACAGGCAAGACGGTTAAGTGGATACAAGTTCTTGCCCAGCCTGATGATCTAAGTTCAATCTTCCAGGACCTCAAGGTAGTAGGAAAGAAATGACTCCTGAACATAGTCATCTGACCTCCACAAGTACACCGTGGCATGCGTACACCTTCAAAATGTGCACAGGCATACACATATCCCCAGCCTTGTGTAATACACACACACACACACACACACACACAACACAAAAAAAGAGGATTTAAAACAAAAGTAAAAAAAAATTTTCCTTCTTGTCTTTTTTTTTTTTTAATAATATGTACTGCCATTTGTTTCTTCTGAAAGGGATTTTTGCAGGGAGTGGGGGTGGGATTTATGATTATTGTTTGGAATTCCTTACAACCCTGCCATAAGAACAAAGGAGTGATGGGGGAATGTTTGGAGGTTTCTCAGCTGTTATATATTGTCCTTTCCTGGTTGATAAGTTTCTCATTTAAGTAACCATTTTGATCCAAGTTGGTTTTAGCAAAAACTGCGAGTGGTCATGAAAGGGGTGGGGGAGTCTTTTTTCCCCATGAAGCCTGCAAATAGACAAATGCCAGTCCTTCTGTGATGAGTTAGAACAATGCTCCACTCCCTTCCTTGGATGTGCCGATGTCTATAACAGAAGAGAAAAGGGAGAGATGAAGTGATTGAAGACTCTCAGAAACTACTCAGTGGAACTCTTAGAGCATTGAAAGACATGAAAGAGAAAAGGCCCAACTCGTGCTCTGGATGGTACATCTTTTCTGGGAAACAAAGTAACACACACCCGAGAGCCTGAAAGCAACACAGATAAATCTAATCTCTGGTTAAACTGCGTGGCTGAGTGAGTCTGGCTGAGGCCAGGCCCTCTTGACCTCTTGCTCATATGTCCAGAGCGAGGCAGCCAGAGCAGTCAGGATTAACTGATCTAGATGCTATGTTGCCCCTGGAGGTGTCTTCTTATTTTCCAGTAGGCTAGTCTGACCTATGGCCTGTGGTAGTCACGGGATTCCAAGCATGTGAGGAGAGCATTGCAAGATCTTCAGGCACTCAGGGTCAAAACTCTGGCAGGCATCACTTCTGCTGCATCATGGTGGCCAAAGCAAGTCAGAGGGGAAAGCCTAAGTTAAAGGACTTGGTGAACAGACTGTTTTGACAGGAGGACTTGCATGGTCTCATTTCGGAGGCATAGAAATACCAAGAGGGGAATTTTGATTGGGACAATTCTTATAAATTAGCATTGAAACTAATTCAATATGTATTTGGCTATTGTCTTTACCAGCATTCTGAGTATGGAAAAATGAGTAGAAGAAAAGAAAATTGGCACAGATAATTCATAATTGCAGAAGTTTCAACAAAAGTCCAGCCTGGATTCAGTAAGCTAATGTATATAAAATCTATATACTGAGGTGGCACACAGTACATGCCCTATGAAGTTGATGATGATGTTCATATCACATGAGGCCTCCAACCTTACTTAGAGGTGAAGTGGAAGGAACCTGGAGCGATGGCTCAGTGGAAGATCACTGACTGATCTTCCTGCGGACCTGGGTTCAAATCCCAGCAACCAAATGGTAGCTCACACCTGTCTCTCATTCCAATATCTGACACCCTCACACAGACATATATGCAGTCAAAACACCAATGCACATAAAATTAAATAAATAAAGTGAAGATGAGGCTGAATGTGACAGGAAAATGAAGAAAGCTCACAGAAAACAGCTCACAGAGTAAAGCTTTTCCGTAAACTATCCTGGACAAAACCCATCTGGAGCACAGCGATCAGCCATTTTCCTCTTAGGAGCCGAAAGTTGGAAGATGTTTCCAAGTTAGCCTACTCTGACCAGTTCGCCCTGTTGGGCTTGTTTCTGAGGTTAGATCAGAGCTTGGTGGGTTATTGCTAAGGTGGAGCCTGTAATAAAGAGGGTACAGAGGTGTGAAGTTTTTTATTTTCTCCAGACATCTTTGTTTATTTACTTAGGCTTTATTAAGTGCACCAGAGGAGGAGGATCTGCTGTGCTTTTGTTGTGATACCACAGCACTTAACTTTCAGAGGATGACTGGGTTTCCCTCTAGGATAAATGAAGAAAGGCCCTGCCAACATTCCTGGGTCAGCCTTCAAAAGAACCCCAAAGGGAGTTGCTTGCCAATGCCCTAAGAACTATTGCCAAACCTGCTGACTGGAAACTTTCTTAGCCTCTTTTCTATCTATACTTCTGGGTCTCCTTTCATTTTAACTTGTCGTCTATATAACTATCCCCCTTTTCCATTTTTGTGCAAAACCACTCTGGGGTTGGGATGAATTGATCCCAAGTGGCTTATATGTTGACAGGAAGTTTTGTTAGTCTTTAAGTTTAAGGAAAAGAACAGTGAGACATTTTTTCTCCCCCTGCTTTGACTTTTTAAAGTCAGTTTGATAAGATATCTGCAAAACCATAGACGCTCCCTTTTTAATAAGCTTTACTGCCCCTTTGGCCTGCTTATAAATGCCCTGAGTCCTTCAAAGAGACCCATAATTATGAGACGTCGTTGGTGTGGACCATTCCACCCACTGAGCTTGATATTGCGGGTAGGGGCCTGGGACTTGTTCCTCCTCTCTGAGCTTCTGTTCTTGAGTCTCTAGAGTTCTTCCTTTCTTTCCTTTCTACTCTCGATCTCAGCCGCTGATTAACTGGAGCTTAGTGACTTGTTCTTCTTCCTCTTGTTTCTGGTGGCTTTGTCTATGGCAGGCATGGGGGGTGGCTCTGTTTCCACCTGCAGGGGACACGCAATACTGTCTAGAATATTTTGATTGATACCATTGTGACAGAGTCATCTAGGAGAGAGAAGCCAAGGATGTTGCTAAATATCCTACAATGTCCAAGATAATACTAAATGTGACCAGTCAGTGCCACTGTGACAAGCCTTTGCACTCACAAACTGCTTTCTGGTGGGGTGCTACAGTTTCCCACATGGCTCCTCCCTTCATCTTCCTTCAAGACAACTGTTCTTGTCTAGCACTGTTACATAACCCTGCCTGTAAGCAACTAAAGCCACAGAAGAAGGGAGTTTTTCTCTATGCATGCTTCTGATCCTCAGATACACAAGTATACATGAACAAGTGGGCTGTGTCCACATGAGAGATAGTCGTAGACCTCCCTAGTCTGGTTTGGTTTTGGTGACAGCTTACTCATGGGCTTACTCGTGGCGAGACTTCCTGGTAGCTCATAACTCTTCTGTAAGAAACCAACTATTTCTGAGAGTGCTTATGTTTCTGCATAGATTTTGATTATGTGGCTTCTAGGTAGGACTTCTGGGTTCAAAGGAAGTGAAAAAATATTAAAACATGCAAACTTCAAATAAACCCCTATAAATACTTATTCCTCTGAGAATGCTTCATCTTTCAGATATTTATAAATACATGGACTCCTTAAAATGTTCTAGCTTTGTCATTTTCTATTATCGTTCTTTATAAGCAAAGTACTCAGCCACTAACACCAGATTGGCCAGCAAAGCAACGTCCAGGGAATGGTAACTGCTTGCTTCTGTATAACTGGGCCCGAGACTCAGAGCTGCAGGGATGTCACTTACAAGATGCCTACTTTAAGGAATCTCCTTGTGGTCTTACCAGCCTTCCTCTTTGCATCATTTGACTCAACATGAGCACTCTCTGTTGAGCATCTTTTGTGTGCCTGCCATTGTTCTAGGTGTTAGAGAAGTGGCAGGGAACACAACAGACAGAGGCTCAGTCCTTCTGAATTTGACATGCCAGACTGGGAGCCAGACAATGCAGAATAAAGCTATAAAAGATTTAGGAAAGCTAAGAGGAGGACAGGTGTTTGGAAGATAAACAATACAATGTCATGGAGAGGTTCTAAATAAGGCCTATCTAAGTGACATTTTCTAAGTGACAGAGACCAAATGACTCAGAGAAGCCAGTCCTGTGAGACTGTCTGGGGGAGATCATTCCAGACATACAGAAGAGCCAGGGCAAAGGTCTTGAGGAAAAAAAAATACTTGGTGAGTTATAGGAACATCAAAGGAGGATGAAGAGCGCAAGCCAGGGCAAGCTGCCAGAGGCAATGAAGGAGGTGAGGAGCTGGGGGTACCCATCAAATCATGGCAGGAACATCAGTGTTGACTGTAAAACTGACCTGTGGTAGGCCAGGAAGAAGACAAACATGTGCCATGCACTCATCTTTATCCGACCACTCTGGAACCATGGAAAGATTGTAGGACGCAGAGGCTGAGGCTGGAGTCAGCTAGATCATCTATATCCCATGAGGGTGATGCTGGTGCCTTGGGCTTGCCCACCCTCCCACCATTGCGGTCTATCTCCAGCGTAATCACTTACTGATGGCTCCCTCCAGGGAAAGGAAATGAGGGAGATAAGAGCTCTCCTTTACTATCTTCACTATCTCTGTTCTGTCCATCTGCAAAATGTCATCGTGGGCAGAATGACAAAATCTTCAGAGCCACCCTAGCCATGTTCTAGGGCCGGAAGAGCAAGAACTTCAGCAGTGTCTCTGTCTTTCAAAGAAAGGCTGAATGAAGGCACCGGAAGGGCTTCTGTATCCTGCCCTTCTCCTCCTCTCTCTCCCTGCTTCTTTGCCCACCACCTGAGCTTCGCACCACACCTTCACTCATTGTCACTTTCATAGTGACAACTTTGCTCACTGTGAGGCCACAATATGGCCTCACCTCACCCCTGATCAACTTCCATCTGGAAATCACATCTCAATGATTGGGATTCCTTCCTTCCTTCCTTCCTTCCTTCCTTCCTTCCTTCCTTCCTTCCTTCCTTCCTTCCTTCCTTCTTTCTTTCCTCCCTTCCTCCTTCCTTCCCTTTCTTCCCTCCCTCCTTCATTCTCTCTCCTCTCCCTTCTTCCTTCCCCTTGTCCCTGCTTCCTTCCTTCCCTTTCTTCCCAAGCACATCAGCAGTGGGAAAGTATCACAGCTTGATTTTCTGAAGTCCGTCAGCTACTGCGGGCTGTTTGTCAGAAAGGGTGCTATGTAAGCTGAAATGCTGCCCCAATTTTCACATTATCCTTTCCTGCTGCTTGTTGAGTTATTTAATTAGAAGCCGTTGTAGTTTCTAGGGAAAACACTTTGAACAGCAGGCCTGATTTATCTGGGAACAGATGTTTTATTATGTCAAAGAGCTAAAAAATTGTATGTCAGATGTCAGTACATGTATATGAAAAAGAGGAAAGCACATGCACGTATACAAAGAGTGATCAAACGAGAAACAAGGGGATGGCAGATACGGCAAATGATTTGGTTCCTGCTCAGGAGTATGCACGCTTCAGTTGGCTCTTGTTTGGCTCACGCTGCAATGCCTTTAGTGTCACTGAAACTGGCAGAGAGAGCTGACATGTTGTTTTTCTAGGGGAAAAAAATTGCTCTCCCTCTACACTCGTAGTACAGACAACGGCACAAAACAGGAACGAGACTGAGGCGCCCAGAGTCCACAGAGAATTATTTATCCAACTCTCGCCATTTTCAAAACATAAAAACAAAACAAAACCAAACAAGCTAGGGAAATCAGTTTTCTGTAGCTCTTAAAAAGCATGAAGGGACATTCAGGGTTCAGTTGATCCCTGGAGAGGGATTTGAAGTTTCGTTCTTAGGAGGCCTCATGTTTGGGGATGACGCTGTGGAGTCCTTGGCAGGGATGTCAACTAAACCCTGCTGCAGCCTGTTCCCTTTCATTGCCTGTTTGTTTTTCGCTTTGGTGCCTGTGTTGATGTATGTCTTTCACTTTGCTTTGACACTGTTTGCATGGACGTGTTGTTGCCTGGGTGTTTGGCTCTTCTGGGCAGCCAAGGAACTTATTTTCCCTTCTTCTGCTTTTGAGCCAGAGAGGTAAAAAAAAAAAAAACCAAGATACTTCCTTGCAGTGACTCTCCACTCAAGCTTATAGGCTTCCCCTGAATGGAGCTAATTATTTTATTAATAGACTAGCTTGCAGATAGCTGCAAGGTTAGCACCTGCAATGCTGTCTGGATTCAGTCTCTTCTTCTACTTTTACAGCCTGGACTTCAGGTGGACAGAGTTCACTCCTGCAGTCCTGGTGCTGTGTGGGTCAATAGTCATACAGTGAAAACAAATGCTTTAGACAATCGCTCTTCTTGCTAGCAGTGCTCATTTCCTTTCTCCGTGTACAACCTCCACACCGGCTAAGCTCCTTTAACCCCTTTGCTCCCATATGCTCATCATTTGCACCCCTTCCCCTTAGGGAAAGCAGCTCCCCTCCCTTCAGAGTTTCCCCACTCCCCTCTCTGTGATTTCAAACCCATACTTACCTTCTTCCTATTTTGTTCAGCAGCTTAGCAGTTTCTGCAACCACTGTGCCTGGCATTTACAGGTAGATCACAGGAACGTCTCCTCAGGCCCCTCTCTCTCTCCCCCTAACACCCATATCTAACCTATTACTTGTCAGGTATCCTTCATTCTTCTCCTTCCCTCTGCCCTGACTACTCTGTGGTCCAAGCCTCCATCTTCTTCTATAGGTATCCTCAAAATGGCTTCCTTTCCTCTCTTGACTTGATTATTTTAGTAATTATTATTGTTGTTGTTTGTTTGTTGTATATATTACACTGTGTGTATATGGGTGTACATATGCCATAGTGTATGTACAAACAGAAGATAGATTTGTGGAATGGGCTCTCCCTTTCCACTTTTCTATACCTTCTGAGGATTATTAGGCATATAAGGCTTAGTCCTTTATTTGCTGAGGTGTCTCACTGGCCCCTCTCTTGACTTTGTTCAGACTCATACAACATCCAGGCTGAGTGACCTTTTCAGGCTACTTCCCTTTCTCCCCATCACCCAGCCACTTTCACAGAGGATCCGGAACATGGTTCTGAAGGCATCTTTGGCTATCCTGTCTATGCTCTTAATAGTCTTTTCTACTGCCTCACATAGTTTGGTCCCATCTACTCCTGTTCCTTTCAAGTATCTGCTTGAGATTAGACAATCCCAGGACCACCTCACTTCCTTAGTACCTCAGGCTCCTCCCAATTGCTCAGTGAGCTTCTCTAGAGAGCATTGTCCTGACCCTCCCCAGGCAGTGAATTTCTTTGTTGTTGATCTACTTTCTTATTCTCACAGTCCTCTAGTCCTTTGTCATTACAAATTCAAAGACCTGGATCAGTGTCTGTCCATCTTCCTTGACTGTACATTTTTCAGGGACCTGATTCATTTGTGTTAACATTTTAAAAGAAAGTGGTGTGTGTGTGTGTGTGTGTGTGTGTATGCTTGTGGGGGCAGTAATGTGCACATGAGTGCAGGTGTCTACGGTGGCCAGAAGAGAACTTCATTCCTCCTGGGACTAGATACAGGTTGTTGTGAGTTCTCTGCCATGGGTTCTGGGTACTGAGCTCTGCTTCTTTGGCAGAGCACCAAGTATTCTTAGCAATTGAGCCATCTCTTCAGCCCCTGATTCATCTCTGTATCTCCAGGAGCTGGAATCTAGAATTTACATAATACACATTTGTTGGTGAAGCCAGTGGGCTCCCTTGAACATCTGTGCCTTGATGCACAACCCAGCAAGACCCAGGCAGGGAGAGTGTGGAGAACTAAAAGTCTCTTAAAATGTGATGCCAGAAAATGACTGCTTTCTAAAGCTTTAGAACTGCTTTTTTTAAAAAAAGTCCTAAACATATAAGAATTTGACTCCAAGTGTCTTGATAATTGGTAGCATGAATTGGCCCTGGGATTCAGGATGGCTGCTTTGTTCTGGGTTCAATTAGGAGAAGAGGAAGGAAGCCATTTCTATGTAAATGAATCAATCCACTGACCCACAGTTATTCTGTCTTGAAAATGAGGCAGGCACCAGATCTGAGCCCTAGAAAGCATAGATGCATGATGTAGCCCTGCTCTTGAAGGGAAGAGAGGCAGGTAGCAGACCCCCAGAGAGTTTAATAACAGAATTCAATAGCAGTGCAGACCATGGCACCAAAAGTGAGCACTGAGTTCAACAGAAACCTCCCCTCACTGTATATTTAGAAGCCTTCCTCCTTTTCCAAGACAGAGTGGGTTCTGAACCTGAGACAGAACCCTGACACTTCCTACACAAAAGATCTTTGAGGTGAGGGTGAAACCTTGTATCTTCTATCAGATGCCGGAATTGTAGTAGGAGAGCTTTGGCCAGAGAATGGGTCTGGGTAAAATTAATTGAAAACCTGAGTTCAAACTCTGTTACTGAACAGCAACTTGGGCCCTGTTCGTGTATGTTCCCTGCGCCTCTGTTTCTTCATCCATGAAATGATCACAACAGCACTCACCCAACTGCTGAGGAAGAATAAAGTAAATGGCATACAGTGCACTCCACATGGTTCCTTTAATATGGAAATACTAGCTTCAGCGTTATGGTGTGCATTGAGCCTGCAGAGTGGTACCTACCAATGTTATTCATGCAATTTTCCATAATGAACAACTATCGCTTTTAAATTTTTTATTATTTTTTTACGTATTCATTTTACATCCTGCTTATGCCCCCTCCCATAATCCTTCTATCCTCCTTCCCTTCTCCTCTGAGTGGATGAGGGCCCCTCTGGATATCCCCTAGCCCTGGCACATCAAGTGTCTGTGGAGCTATGTGCATCTTCTTCCACTGAGGTCAGCCCAGTTAGGGGAACATATCCCACAGGCAACAGCTTTTGGAGTAGCCTCTGTTTCAGTTGTTAAGGATTCACACGAAGACCAAGCTACACACATCTGCTAAATGTGTGTGGGAAGGCCTAGGTCCAGTCAGTGTATAAAAAAATTATCATTTAAAAAAGAGGCTTATAAAGTTTCCATCAGGTTACTCATGCCCAGAAGTAGAATGCAAGGGTTATCAGAGACAAAGGGGAAGGTAAGAAGGAGCTCCTTGGAAAGTGAAGGTCATTTATATCAGTTTCCTGCAGAATCTTCTCCAGTGTGTGCAGTTCTTGACGTAATTTTCAGCAATTCCATTTTTTGTAAGGTAGCTTGCTGTTGTTTAAAGGCATGGGTCTTCACATTCAAATACTGAGCACATGGTACAGACTCACAGCTTAGTAGTGGACAAGCTTGGTTGTCCCAGATATTACCTTGGGTCTAGTGAGTGAACTGGGTTTGCATCCTGGTACAACTCCTTGAGTGCTGTGACCGTCAGCAGGCCCCATAGCTTCTTCAGTCTCCTTATTGTAGCATACATTATAAAGTAATGTCCATGCTTAAGGCCATTTCAAAGAGAACATGTCATAAATACAAAACAACCAATAGTATAGACAATACAATGCCACTCTCCTTTCTCCCTTTCTTTTCCAGTAACTTCCATTTTTCTGACAAAAGTCTTGTCAGCACTTATCAGAATTAATTACAAAACCAGTTAAGAGTCTGTAAGTAATACTTTACCATTTTCTCCCTTTGATGGTGAGTTTTTAATATTGAAGAGCGTAAGGGGCTTCTTCAGACTATATAATCTAAGAGCACCCCTTCTCTCTGTCTCTGTCTATCTCTGAATGTCTCTGTCTCTGTCTCTGTCTCTGTCTCTGTCTCTGTCTCTGTCTCTGTCTCTGTCTCTCTCTCTCTCTCTCTCTCTCTCTCTCTCTCTCTCTCTGTGTCTGTGTGTGGTGTGTGTGACTGTGTGTATCTACCCTTATGTTGATACTTTTCCCAGAGTGCATTAATACTGCTTTAACACAGTGGTTCTCAATCTTCTTAATGCTGTGACCCTTTAATATAGTTCCTCGTGTTGTGGTGACCCCCCAACAATAAAAGTGTTTCTTTGCTGCTTCAGAACTATAATTTTGCTACTGTTATAGATCATGAAGTAAATATCTGATATGCGACTCCCAAAGGGGTCCAGACCTACAGGTTGAAAAGCCCTGCCTAGGCAGCTGATGGAGCTTTGGAAGGAATTCCCAGAACTGGGACCATCAGTTGACTTCCTGAGTATAAAATTGTCTACTTTTATGACAGAACATGAAAGAATGCCTCGCCATGAGATTTTTCTAGCCAATGAGGCCAAAATACCTAGTAGTTCTTGAGATATTGATTTCTAGGAGGCGATACTATCTTTTTCTTCTGGGGATCCCATGGTAATTATTACTCATCCTACACCTCAGTATCCAGCATAAGTAGAGGCCATTGGTAGAGTTTTGAGATGCTCCATCTGTCCTTTTTGGAGAAGGACCAGATCTGGTAAATCAGCAATCACTTCAAAGGGAGAAATGCTAAGCATAGATATGGTGCTAGCTCCATAACTGGCAACTCTCCAGCGTTGGTGGCTTCATGAGAGACAGTTGGCCAAAACTGTTTTGGGGGCCCAGAATTCAGTTGAATAAACATTATAAACATAAAGGCAACTGTTTAGAAAATGACTTCCAAAAGTTTCCACAAGCTCAGTTTTTTTTTCTTTTTTTTTTTGATTCATGAACTAAATAACTGACTAGACACTGTTCACTTGGAGAGCTTTGCAGCCTGAGCAGGGAAAAAAAAGCCTATCTACCTTGTCTTGACCTCCTAGTACATACATACATGGACAGTGCTCCCCACTTCAAGTAGCCAAAGTTTCCTGCCTGAAGGCTTTATTCTAGTCTGCAAGCAGAGTAGGCTAAAAGCATCTGGGAGCTAGTGTTTTTAGGAGCAGTTTTTACTCAGCGAAGGACCTAAGCTGAAACATCAATACCTTAAATTCCTTGGTCCTCAGATGGAGTGGCCCTATCTTCTGTTATTGCTCACTGGATTGAACCTCACCTGCACGTGATGGAAACTTGTTTGATAATCTACGGCTCCCTTCTCTCCACTTCCTCCTGCCATGCTTCCTGGAATCATATACCAAACAATGGTATAGTTGCACTGACCCTTCACACCAGGATTAGCTTTGAAGGAAATCCTTCCTAAGACAACATTTCAGCGTCCCTTAAAGAATCAATAATGTGATTCATAGAGCTTGAGAAGTTCTGTTGATTTTTTGTGATCTCTTTTCCTATAAAAATGAGACCCATGGGCCTCTTCAGGTAGAATATTATGAATACTATGGGTTGGACAGTGATTTGGTCCATGGGATAAAATGGACATTCCAGGCCATGTGGTACTTCTAGATATACCCACTAAACCAGTTGAAGATACAGTTCCCTTATAATGGTAACAACTAGAAAATCTCCATAGCAGTAAATATATTCAGGAGGCAACCCTCGTTAACTGATAATTGCTAGCAAATTCCTTGTGAAGTCCATCCTAATCTTGACATTTTAAGATTAGTTTATTGATCGAGAGCTTCAGATATGGAGCAAAAACGGATTTAGTTTTAGGGACACTGTTGAGCGGTGACTCTTGATTGTATAATGTCAGAAAAAAGCACTGACTTGTTTCTTTTCTCTAAAACATAGGAAAAAGTACATTTAACTTCATCCTTCTACTTTACTTGGTAATGTTTGCCCTTCATTCTTTTGGCAAGGCTCCTCTGTATCTAATGATGAGGTTTAGAAGTTTGCATCCAGACATATGTATGCTTTGAAAGTATTTGTTCTTTCCTAAAGCAAGCTTATCCCTCAGCAATAATGCTCCTGGTTATCTTCACCATGTCAGCGTTGTGTATAAAGTGAAAGGAAAGGCTCTGGAAGATTTGTTTGGTCTGAAGCAGATTCAGATTTGGGATATCTTTCTGAGCTCTTTATTGTTCTGATAATGGGGTAACTTGGGGCAACCACCATTTTCCTTTCGTTTCTTATGGTAAGGTTCAAAGAATTTGATAATTTGCTTCTTTTTCTTTGGAAAAGGAAAAGAGAGTTGGAAGTGTGTTTCCATGTGAGAAAGGTTTGCCTCACTTGTGCCACACACCAAATGGCTGTCTTGCAAGTAGCAAAGAGAGTGTGCTGTAATAATGAAGCATCACACTCAGTGCAGAAAACCTTTCAGAATGTTCCTTTGCAAATTGTTTTTCTTATTATTACCAAAAGATACTTGGAGATCGTGATGGCATGCTTCTTCGGTGTTTGATGAGCTTACTTTTTCCAGGAAGGAAAGTTTAAGTGACCTTTGAGGCTGGTTTTCCAGAAGATGATCAAATGAAGAAGGCAAACCTAAATGTGAGTCATACATTTCTTGAAATAGCAGCGAAGACTTGGCAGGTAGAGAGAAAAAGCAGAGACTTTTGTCATGTCCAAGCAAGGCCCACAACAAGAAGAAATGGTATGTGTTTGTCTCTTCTTTCAAACGTGCTTGTGGCATTGACTTTGAAGTGGAGTTTCCAGTCGACATTTTTTCCTGTTCTGTTTGAGCTTTGGAACCAGAAAACTGACTAGCTTAGCACCATGACATACATCATATGAAGGGACCTTTATCTTTACACTTGATTCTATGAACGAAGAACAGAGAAATGTCTGTGATTATAGGCTTTGACTAAGGCAAGTCTACATCTAGAAGAAGACAGGATCTCCTTGCATGAATTAAAAACAAAGTGAACTAGAAATAATACAGCAGAAGAATACTCAGTAATACCCTTCCTAGTCTATTTCAGGCAGAAATAATGAAAAGAGTCTTGTCTGGTGCTCCCCTTGATGGGATTCACTTAGTAAAATCCAGACCCTTAGAAACTTAATTTCTTTCAAAGGATGCAGATGAACTTCAAAAAAAGAAAGGTTATAGGGGCCTTGGAAATGGAGGTAGCTTCAGCCACTCTTCTGAGCCAACTAGATCTGTGTGGTGATGAAGATGGGGGTTGGGAGGGGCTGCTGCATAGGACAGTTCAACAAAGGCCAGTAAAAGCAAAGGGTTTAAAAGAGGCGGCTAGGGGACTGCCCTGCTCAGCTTCCTGACCCGCCAGGCTGATGTCAGAGGGTTTATTCATATTGGAGAGCCTTTGTTTTGGGGGATTGGAGTGATTCCTAAGAGACAATGCCTGACAAGAGGCTAGGGGCACCCAACGCCTGAATTGAATTTGGGCAGTTGCTGAGCAGATGGGGATCAGAGGGGAAAACAAAAGGGAAACTGTTCCCAGCACATCCACAGGAAGGGAGAACTGCAGAGCCAGCTGCAGTTGGGAGGGCTTCTTGCTCAGCCTGGCTTCAGAGGCCTCTGGCGCCTGACTCCTGTAGAAGACCAGCCATCCCTGGGCCTTCTGGGGGCTTAGCCCATTTCACAAGGTGGAAAAGCCAGAGCTGGAGGCCGGTTAAGATCATGAACTTTTTCCCTGAGCTCTGATTTCAGATTTGTGCGATGACCTCATTCGCAGGCCAGTAAAGCTTCCTAGAGCCATACTCTGCCACCCTCTTTTCAAGGTGTTGCAGAACTGAGTGCTTTCCCAGCATGGGCACCTGGGCCTCAGTCTTGCTGAGATCCCTGCACAGCTGGGTAGAACACACATTTTTGGTTTCTTTTCCAGAGAGTCTGGAAGATGGGTGTTCATTCACAATCTGTGTCTTGCTGGTTGAGGGATGCCTCTAGAAATGTGAAGTTTGCAGTGTCTGTGTCCCAGTAGGGCAGAAAACTCCGCACAGGAAGAGACTCACAGGGGCATGGAGCAGGAAGTCAAGGGTACATGCAGAGTAGGAAGGACTTAGCCGGAGGGATTTTCATTTAAACTCATGTCAACTGTCTCTGTTAGTGGGAAGGCTGATGATTCAGAGACCAGGCAAGTATTTCTCCTAGTGCCCAATAACAGGGACATAGGTTTCTTGGCTCTACAGCAAGGGTAATCTCTTTCCAGGGAGCATGAGATCATCCAAATTGTATGTAAGCTGACCTTCCCTTTAGCATGTTCACCCTGTCCAGCTTCAGCCCTTCTCTTTCAGCCAAGATTTGCACTTTCACACTTTATTCCAAGTAAAACCCAGCACCCAAAACAGCTTCCGGGGACCTACGATTGGGTACATGCCCTCTAACAGAAAGCCCCTCTTTCTTATGACACCCATGCCGCCCCCTCTTTTTCTCATTGAACCCCATCTCCACTGCCTCCTTGTTGTTTAAGCATACCATGCTGGAAGATCTCTGTGACTTTGTTCTTCTTGTTTAGGCCACCTGCAGTGCTTCTCCCAGGTATTCAAAGGGCTCTGATTTTTCTATGCTTTAGGTCTCTACTCCTATTTTAACGCATATAGGCACTCCGTTTAAAAAATGGGCTGGAGAAATGGCTCCGCAGTTAAGAACACTGACGGCTCTTTCAGAGGTCCTGAGTTCAATTCCTAGCAACCACATGGTGTCTCACAACCATCTATAATGGGCACCTGATACCCTCTTCTGGTGTATGTGAAGACAGCAACAGTGTACCCACATACATGAAATAAATAAATCTTTTAAAAAAAATCACAATCCCTGCCTTCTCTATTCCCTTTCTCTGTCTGGTGATTCTCTGTAATCCTAAATGATCTAGGGAATATCACACAATTGATTTGCTTACTTTACTGCCGCATGTCTGCATGTCTGCTTGGCTTCACTAGAATGTAAGCTTCACGAGCATAGGAATCTGTATCTTTTTCATTCACTGTTATACCCCCAGTGCCTAGAACTGCACCTGGCATATGCTAGACTATATGAAATTGTTGAATGAAAAACTCAATTAGCTAAGTAATAGAGATCATCTGCATTTAGACCATTTACTTTTTCTTCCTTCTCTAGTTCCTGGCACAACCTCTGGAAATTAGTAATAGCTTTCTGCTGTAAAAGTGAAACATCCCAGGAAGGTTTCTCCTTGTTCTATAGATAGTACAGAGGCCTTAGAACGCAGCAGACTTTTGTTAGAAGCTCACCCATATCCAGCTCTTCTGTCCTTCAGGGCACATGGGATATTACAGTTCTCTTAGAGAGGCACAGTCTCAGGAATAGTTCTGGCTAATGGATATTCAGTACAGAATAGCAGGTGAGTCATTCATTTGTTCCTACCACTAGCCTCAGCCAACACTCAACCGATGTATGTAAATTTTAGAGCCTTTGCTAGCTCAGCTCTCTAATTATGTGGGATGTAGAGTACCCCACCTGACTTTGTTTCTGTTCTGCTTTGGACATGTGATAAGCTTCTGATTTAATGATTTTTGTTACTGCAGCAGAGTTGCCTATCCTGACTAATATAATTAAGGACTAGAGATACTGATATGCATAAACCTTCCTTGAACCCATTGTTCTCTCATTCATTAACAGTATTTGTATCATAGAGCATATGTATAATGTAGGCTATACATGTGCTCACATGTATGTGATTGTTCCCACTTCTGACTTCCATAGTAGCCTTATGGAAAAGTCGCTCATAACCCAATCTCTCTTAGATATAATACTTCAGCCAGCAAGACACAGAATGCTGCTGTTACGGTCAGGTAGGGAAGTAAATTCTGCAATAAGGACTCTCAAGGGGTTCTTGGCAAGTTCAGACCTTAGCGTCATGCTTTTTGAATGAAAGTATTTACCACCCAGAAAGGGCAGACAGGCTTGTGGTAATAATGGAAATAACGCTAGGTAAGGGGGGTCAGGAGAATTGGATGTGAGCTCTGAGACTAAACAGCAGGTGGCTTCAGTACTTCAGAAGGTGGCATGCCAGGCTGAAGGAGGAAAAAAAAACCCAATCAGACTAAGACTGCCAGGCACCAGATTTTCAGATGGTAAGAGAGTTGGCACAGGAAAATGACAATGTTGAAATCCAGATCCTTGCCCTTGGCTTTCTGAAGAGCTTCGGAAAATTAATGTCATCTCTCTGAACCCCTGGTTGGGCATTTCCCAAAAAGCCATAGATAATGATCATCACCCCCGTTCTAAGAGCTTACACTGATGGATGTTGACTTTGTGCCCTTAGGATGCAGATAACCTTCTCCACACTGCTGCAAGTGTGTGAGATGGCGACTGCTATTATTCCTACTTCATAGATGAAGAAATGGAGGCACAGGGATGTTAAATGACTTATGTGGAGTCGAGTGGTAGCACTGAGATTCATAGCCTGGCAGTCTGATGTCAGAACTAGATTTGAAAATAACTAGTTCCTGTTGTAATATTTCAGAAGTACAAAATGATTTAGAGACATGGCTCCAGTTCTCCTTCCAGGAGGGTCAATTGTATCTTCTACATTCCTCAGAGATATATCATGAAGATGCCCAGTTTAGTGGGAATAGGAGGAGTGGCATATTGTCCATTACACAGTGCAGTGATCATGGCCAGAGATAATTGATAATGGTAATGATGACCCAAGTCACAGATAGCATTTATTGCAAATTAATAAAATATAAGGTAGGGTCTGTGTGGCAAAGAAAGTGTTTTGTTCAGAGCCCTTAGAATTCTTTTATGATCTCTCCCCTACTCCATCCTTATGGATGTACAGTGACCAGAACTTGAAGCTTGTCTTTTCAGAACTGCCTTTGTGTTTTTGGATTTGCTTTGCTCATGCCCTGCAGGAGTCCCCCAAGTAGCTGAATTGCATATGTACGAATCAATTTTTCCCTTCTCACTCTCTCCTTCCCATCCCACCTCCCTCTCTTTCTCCTTACCTCCCTCCTCCCTCCCTCCCTCCCTCCTTCTCTCCCTTGCTGTCTCCTTAGTCAAAGATTAATGAGTAGATAGAAGAGCCAACTCCCTTATTTCAAACTGAGGTAACTTTGAGATTGTCACAGTATAGAGTTCTCCTATAACCACAGGGTAATCTTCCTCAGATCTTACCCACAGGCTTGCCTAGCTTTGCTTATTCGCTCTTCCAGATGGATCTCTTTATCACAACTCTCTTCATAAATAGCAAAGGTTGCAAAACACTACGTACCCCATAGCTTCTAATCCCAACTTCATTTGGAAAGATTGAGGAGAAGAAGCATTTCAAAGCAAACGGATAGGGGACACCTAAAGCCTTTAAAGAAGCCTGACAAGGAGGACTTGGTTTTATTGGCTGGGGCAGTCATTGTCTGAAATTCTTGATGTCCATTATGAAGTTGAGCCTTCTGCAAGTTGCCTGTACCACAGCTTCTGCCAAAGCATCCTGCAGAGAGACTGGCAGGATTCTATGTGTTTACATACCTGATCCTAGGTCATGAGAAGTGGTTTTAATTTTTTTCTATTCCTCTGCTCTACGGTGGCAAAGCGACCCACTAGCATAGATGGGTAACACTGCCAGACTCTGCTGTTCACTCCTCCCTGGCAATGGCCCCTGCCAGCAGGGACAAGGAGAGTTCCAAGCATGCTGCTGTGGTTGTGCCAACTAGTTCCACTGCAGTGGTGGCCCAAGGATGTTTGAACCTGCTTGTGGATCATCACTAGTAATGCCTAAGATGCTGGAGGGTGTTGGGCATTTCCTTACAGTTTCCTTCCTCCGAGCAGTTGTGGCTTGCTGGATCTGCCTCAGAAGTACTCATTATTTTACATGTCTGAATGTAGAAAGGGAGAGTTACTGTCAAGAACAGAGGTGGGGTGGGAGTCGAACATGTATATATTTTGCTTCAAACCTGTGTTCAAAGTCAGGTTTCATCATTGCCAGGCTAGGTGATCTTGGATAAGTTCTATAATTCTAAACTTCAGTTTCCTTGCTATAAAATATCAAACAATTGTGTGATTTCTATGAGTATAGGACATGGGAATATAAGCATTTTTCAGGCATGTAGCATATACCCAATTAATGTTAGATGTTCTTGTTACAGTGTCTTGAACAACATCATTATGTTCTTGGACACTCTGAACAGGTGGTATAAACCAGTGTCTCTCCAACTTTAGTGTATACAACAATTATCAGAAGTGCTGGTCAGACTAGTTTTCTGAATTTCACTCAGCATTTCTGACTCAGACAGTCTACCTTTCTTTCTTCTTTTGAGACAGGGTCTCAATAGCTTGCTGGGAACTCACTATGTAGACCAGGCTGTCCTTGAACTCATGGAGATTTGCTTGCTTCTGCCTGGGATTACAGGTATCCACCTGCCTACATGACACAACCAGTTCAGAAGGTCTTCATCTTTAATGAACACCCTGACGGTGTTGGTCCATGGCTCCCTCTTTTGGTAGCAGTGCTATAGCTAGAGGACAGCAATGTTTTTTCTGCAGCAGCTCTTCAGATGTATTTTGAGGGATGAGTAAATGGCACTTCATTTTAGCTCATGCCACAAGCTCCATGTAAAGTCATGTGACATTTACCTGCCTACAACACCAGCTCCATTCATTTTAGAATTAATGCTCAGTATCAGCCTGAACATGCATAAGACAAAGCAGAAGCTGCTGTCTAGAAATACAAACCTGTTACAGACAAGCATAGGGCTTGAAAGTTGATTGCCCTCCAGACTCCTTAGGAGTCAGGCCATATTCCAGACACAGAAAAGTGAAGGTTCCTCCTTTTCAGGAAGCAGCTGGAGCTGATGGAAGAGAACTGTACTGACTTCTCTGTTTTTCTCCCGTAGAATGAAGCTCCTACAAAGAAGAAAATATTGGCCCTTCAGAAGGACTCCCTAGGCAGTCCGTGATATTTTCATAGATATAAGACATGAAATCAAAGGTGATTGCTGTCAAAATAAGGAGCTTTATTGTTTTCTGTGACCCTTCAAGTTTCCCTTCTATCTTCTTATGTCAGTGTCCTTTTGCAGAGTTCCAGATTTGCTCCCTTTTCCTGTCCCTTCCCCATTTTTCTAGAAGACCAGAGACTCCTTTAGTCTGAATTTCGTAGACTCTGGGAGTTTCTGGATTTGAGTCTTCTTGAAGCCAATATGTAGTAGAAAGCTAGAGGTGCAGGATATCAAAAAATCATTTTTTTCTAATACTCTTCTACATTTCCCAACATTTATTAACTTAGATATTATTTTCTTTCAATCACGTTTTATCTTAGCCAAGTGGACATAGTGCTATTTTGTGTGAGTGCATATATATATATATATATATATATATATATATATATATTTCTTGCCATAAACTGAGGGAGAGTAGAATTTTTCTAATTTTATACATGAAATGAATTTATATTCAAAGACATGAAGTAATTGTTCAAGGTTGTAGGACTAAGAAGGAGCAGACACAGGATTCACATATAATATTTGGGAATAATTCTTCAACCATATTCTGAGACATGTGAAAAATTATAAACACAAAATTTCTAAAGGGGCATGGATAAACATTTTGACTTATTTGTCTGGCTGGTGTTATATTACCAACATGGGTATTTTTATTCTACCAGGCATAGTGGTGCACACACTTAATACCAGCAGTTGTATGTCATAGACAGATGGGTCTCTGTGAGGCTGTCCAGCTTAAGTTCCAGGCCAACCACAGGTTATGTAGAAAGACCCTGTCTCCAAAAGCAAAGAGCAAACAAAACAAATAAACATGGATATTTTATTCTGTTCTAGTTACATACCTAATAACTAATGTCAGCTTTACAATAAGATATTTTGGACATGGGAAGATAACTCAGTCAGTAAAATACTTATCTGGCAAGCATGTGGACCAAAAGTTTCTTTAGAAAACCCAAGTGCTGTGACCCACACTTGTAATCCTAATTCTGATGAGGAAGAGACAAGCAGATTCCTGATGCTGGCCTACTTGGAGAGTTGTGGGCCAATGAGAGACTCCACCTAAAATATAAATAAAAATCAACTCTGCCTCAGGAGTGATATTTGAGTTTGTCCTTAGCACCAGCACATACATGAATATTCACACACCCTAATGAACACACACACATACACACACAGAAGCACACACATGTGTACTCACACAAAATACTTTGTTGACTACAAAAATCGCTTGGCTCAGGATCTTTCTTCCAAGTACAATGTCTAAAGTCGTCCTAGGCAGATGGTCTTTTGTTGTTTGTTTTTCTGTGAATCGTTCCATGGGCACAAACTCTGCATGAGCTTGTCAATTTAGTTAATCATTATTGTATATTTACCTGCAGGAGGCCCCCTGAAGTGGCTGACTCCATTATCTGGACCAAAGGACTCCTTGTAATCATGTGCTTTCAATGTGAACAGAGACTTGTTGTTAAGATCAGGAGGCTTTGCCCTTTGAACTATTTCTCTAGTTGGAATGAGCGTGTGCTGATCATCCACATTCCTGCATAGCCACATCCATGACCCAAAGACTACCTTGGAGAATTTGATTGGGTGGACTAGAGATAGAATTCTTGCCCTTGGCCTCTTTGTTGATCAGTGGTGGATAACTTCTAAAGCAAGTAATCCTGAAATCTCAGCAGAGTAATACAATAGGCATTATTTGTTTGCTCAGCTAACATTTCTATTTCAACATTTTGTATTTCACCATTTGGCAGGAAGTCTCCTATGTGGTTATTCAAAATCCAAGTTCCCCTACCTTGCGGTCCTGCCATAATATTGAACTTTATCTTCTAAATCTACCCACTCTACAGAGGAGTGTTGTACTTGGAAAATGTCTATGGGCGAGGCTTAGAGATTGCACACATCACAATAGAACATTTCATTGACTAGAGTGCAATCTCATGGTGAAATTCATCTGCAAAGCAGACTGGGCAATATGTTCAACTATGTTTTGCGACAGAAAAGTAAAGAGGTCCTGCCTGGGAAACTGCTAGCTGTCCTTGCCACAGCTTCATTCATTCACTCAATGCATATTTTTGGATTATCTTTTGTGTGCTAGGCCCATAGACATTGCTTATATCCTATTTACTATAAGCAAGAGGCATTTATCCTTTCTCTAGGTCAAAACAATATTTAGAGTGGTCCTACTCAAAGACTAAATAGAGGTTGATTCATAACCCTTAGGAGTATTACTAGAAGTCTCTATCTGTATTGGGTACTTTTTGGTTCTTAGCATCTGTGCTGGATAGTTTTATGTCAACTTGACACAAGGTAAAGTCATCTGAGAGCAGGGAACCCCAATTAAGAAAAGGCTCCCATAAGATGGGGCTGTAGGCAAGCCTGTAGGGCATTTTCTTAATTAGTTATTTATGGGGGAGGGCCCATCCCATTGTGGGTAGTGCCACCACTGAGCTGATGGTCCTGGGTTCTATAGGAAAGCAAGCCAGTAAATATCACTCTTCCATGGCCTCTGCATCAGCCTCTGCCTCCAGGTTCCTGCCCTGCTTGAGTTTCTGTCCTGACTTCCTTCAGCAATGAACTATGATATATGGAAGTGTAAGCCAAATAAACCCTTTTCTTCCCAATTTGCTTTTTTATCATAGTTGTTTCATGGCAGCAATAGAAGAAATACTGACTAAGACAGTGCTTTATTCAAAGAATTAAAGGAGCACATACAACTAGCAAAGAAGCAAAGGATTCCAACCAAATGTAAAGTGAGAGTGCAGAGCAGATGCACTGGGAGAGCATAGTAGAGCCAAGGAAAATGTTCTGAGGTTTCTTTTTGTGGGTCCAGGAAAAGGAGGAGGAGTTGGTTATTAGAGATGGAGTGTGGGTGGTTTTTTGTTTTGATTGATAGACTTGGGTTATATAAGGCTTGGTTCACTGCACATGTCATTTCCCACAATACCTCTGATTTTAATTATATGCATGCTCTATCAAGCATTTGCATAGGGTGGTAAATAGGGAATTTCTTCTAAAAGTTCACTTAGAGGGCACAGTTTGCCTGACTATGCATGAACCCAAAACTAGTCCAGGCTGGATTGACCATTTGCCTTTACCTTCAGAATGTGCTTCAAGATGTGTTTAGCTACCAAAGTAGAGGAGACGAGGATTGGCTGATGTGCTATAGGTTGGAGTAATGAACCACTTTGTTTGAAGAGGGGTGTATTTATAGCTGCTGGTGAAGGTCCTACTATGCTAAATGTTTTATTGGGAAAAGGGTGTGTGTATAATTCAAGCCAAATGGAGTCCAGAGTTGGTAAGTTGTCCCTATGCTTGCCTGACTAAGAGAGAACAGACAAGGCTCTGCTGTGTCTCCAAATGCCATATTTTCTATACCAGTCAGAGTTCAGTAAGGAGAAGAGAAATAGGCCAACCATTTTCACAGAATATTTAACAGAAGACACTGGCTAAGCAGAGAGTAGAAGACTGAAAAGGCAGAAAGGGAAAAGAGGAATTTCAGAAGGATGTGACCACGGTTAAGATTGAGAGAGCAAAGGGAAGAGGTTGGGGTTCTGAAGCCTTATAAGTTTGGCTATAATAAGTCACAGAACCTGATATCTTTGAAGGAAGAAGAGATGGGGGGAGGAGGCAGAGTTAAAATCAAGGATCGACTGGCACTGCTAGAATGAAGGGCTATTACTAAGGGATTCTCAGAAGAACAGGAAGCAGCCTTCTGCCATCCTCTTATTCTTACCCCAACTTCATCTACCGGCAGAGGTAACCCGAGTATCACTGGTAAAGAAGATACGAGTTGTTTATAGAGTTTTGGTTACTTGGCACAACTACACTGAAGTCTCAAGGCAAGGAGTTGATCAAAGGCCTCTGAATAAGATATGTTCATTGGTTCACTGAGCACATCTTGGATGCCTGGACATGTACTTGGTATATTGGAGGCAGAACTATGAAGAAGGTAGTTCTTGTCTACAAGGGGTTTGCACCATTCACATGCACAGACAACATGCAGGTATGCACATGAACATTAGGACAAAAGATATAGAGACGCATGGCATAGCATCTGCGTATAAGGACAGTGAGTTGTTTCTTTCTGAATGGAAATTATTTTAGTTCTTCTTGGATAAAATAAAGGAGTAGACACTGGCATTTAGCAGGTCCTTGGCATGGCATGGTGATCATTGATTGTTTTGCTATCTGGATTCGCTCTGCCAGCAAGCAGCCCTCTCCACTGAGATCAAGGAGAGGTTCACCTTGATTGAATGAGATGAGAAAATTATAAAAGAAAAGAGAGTGGTCCCTTTCTAGAAGTTTCTTGGAGAATCCCAATTTTCTCCCCTAAGGGGAGTGTGTGTGTGTGTGTGTGTGTGTGTGTGTGTGTGTGTGTGTGTGTGTGTGTGTGTGTGTCTGTTTCTTTTTTAAGAATGTTCTATGGGGCACTTAACTCTGAACATTTTCTAATGTTGGAAGGCGATGATGATTCTCTGTGAGTAGGGAAAGGACTCTTGTGTATGGACTACATTGTTTTGCTTTCTCTTGGTCTTACAAATTTTCCTTATAGCATATTAACTGAGCTCCTACTGTGTGATATTCCCAAACAACAGGACAGGCTCCATGGATTTGAATGAGGGAGCAGTGCATGCAGGATGGAAGAACACTCTGATGCAGAAGGTCATGAGTCATCCTGACCCCTCATTTTCACACAGTGAGCAATCATGTTGCAGGGTATGCCTACAACTAGTTATATGCCTGAGGGAAACTACATACCTTCCATGGGGCTCTGTTTTCTTATCTGTAAAATGGGAAAGTCAGATTCTATTAGGTTAGCAATCTAGCCAATATTTCCCAAGAGCTCTCTTGGTTCCAAGTTCTGTCTCTAAGATTCTAAAAGGACACAATGGTTGTCCTTTTAACTTGCTTCCTGGTCATTCCTGGTTTTATATGCACTTATGGTGAAACCTTTTATTGCAACTAACCTAACCAGCATCCTTGCTTGATAAACTGCTTACTGGTAGTTTCCCCTTGTGATCACATGGCTAACTATGAGTTGCTCAGTCTCATGAGAGAATATTATACCACACAGTCTTAGCCTGGGAAAAGATCCAAATTCACAATTCAAAGGGAAGTTTCTATTGAATGCGTCTTGCTTTCCCACCATCGTAAAGTTGAAAACTTAAGTCAAACCATTGTTGAGGACTGCCTGCAGTTTGATCCGTCTCAATTATATAACAAAGTATAATTCAACATCTTCTTTCTTTAGGCTTTTTATCTAAGTCAGGAAAATGAGGTCAAATGTTAAAGGTAGCGGCTGTGGGAATGTAATGGAGGTGTATCCATTATCTTTTGTTGTAATTTAGTGGCTTACAGCTGCATACAATTATTCTTTGTCGTAATCCTGTTGGTCAGTTGGGCAGACCATCTGGTCTGATTGAAACCAACCAGGGTGAAAGGTCTAGGTGGCCTCACTTTCATGGCTGGGGGGTCTCAGCTCCAGCAGCTGTGGTGTCTGCATCATCTTCTTGTGAGGCCTCTCATTGTCCAGGAGGCTAGCCTGGGCTTGTTCATGTGGAGGTGGACGGTCCCCAGCAGCATGAAAGATGAAGCAGGAAAGTGCTGATGCTTCTTGTCTCTGCTTGAGTTAAACATAACTGTAGGAGTAAAGGGGGGACAGTCTCTTTCCCCACCAAGATCATGGTGAAACCCCCACATGTGAAACCCCCACAACAAAAGATGTGCCAACAAGAAAAAAGCTTCTTTCACCAGTTTTACATGTGCAGGAGCCTTCGGAATAGAGATAGAGTAGAAGGGGACATTAGCCTATTTTCATATTTGCATTCAACAAAACATACAAAGCCATGAGGAAAGATGACCCGGCAGAAAGAGTGTGAAGTGCTAAAACCAGACCGAGGGAAAAACCGGGCAGGCCTGTCTGTTCAGATTCTTTTGTCCTTTGTCCTCTCTGTGTTCCATTCTTTCCTCCTGAGGGCTGGATTGGGGCCTTTTCCAATGGACAGGGTCTTATGATCTACTGTCAGACAAGGAAAGTCAGATACTTTCCCAAAGGCTGGTTCCAAGGCAGAAAGGAGATTAGAATAATATTTTTAGGCTTTGGGAAGAGGGTTCTGGTTGCTATGGCCTGTCTTTGGGGGGGCAGGGAAGGATTTGACATTTCTATCAATCACCTGGGACAAGAAAGAGGAATGCAAGACAAAAGGGAAGTTTGGGGAGAAATTTTGTTTTAATTTCTGAGGCTTTCATTTTGGATGTTATTTTCCAAGCTCCAGAAGGCCAAAGAGAGTTACAAAGTTCAGCCAGAATCAGCATAGGTGGGGATGATCCAAGGTGACATTGCCAGAAATGTCTTCCTTATTTGTAGAGCAGCTGGAGGGAGGCCAGCTGTGAGGCTGGAGGGTAGAGGCTGGTGAGAGGAATGGAGAGGCCACTGAGAACCAGGAAGTGTAGAGGAAGACCAGATTTGATGATTACGATTTTTATCCCTTGTGTCTACTCTAGCACAGGTCAGGAGATACCTGGGGAGGACACTCTCAGAGGAGAAGGGGAAGAGAGAGGGGTAAAGGTTACCTGGGGTACTACTGGGAGTGGGGACAGAATTTGAGATGTAAATAAATATATAAATATAAATAAATATTTTTATTCCGTGTGGATTTGGGTGCTGAAATGTCACACCTCAGTGCTGTCTTATAAAAACTGCTGGAAGTCACTTAATTCCTTTTCTGAACTCCATCTACTGGCCAAGTCTTCAAGTCCCTAGAGGACACAGAAGCTAGGGTGAGGGTGCTCAAAGCATAAGAAAAATGTAAGAGTCCTTGACATGGACATGATCAGAGAAAAAGAGGAGACTCTTGACAGGGGCAGAATCGAGAGATCTACGTGGATGAACATTTCCTCCATGCCCACAGATCTTACATACACTTACACGCAGTATGTCCCTGTGTGTGCATGTTTGCATCCACTCATGTTCATACACCCACATGCTTTCACATCACTGTATGTGCAATCTTACAATCAACCTCAGAGGACTCCAAGCCGCCTGTCTCAAGGGCTGAGAATTAGAGAATGTGAACCAGTCTGGACAAAGAGCAAGAGTACAAAGCTGATTAGAGGCTTTGGGTGGAAGAACGCTTCCCCCAGTCCATCTAAGATGACCATTGACTCAAGATGACACAGTGCTGTTCTACATGATTTCTGAAATACAACTCCAGGCATCATATTTGTCCTGTTTAAAAAAAAACAAGGTTGACACATGTCTGTTTAAATTAATTTTTCCATCTCTGTGGATGCATTTGGGGGGGGGGATACATTTTCCTGTTAAAACCAGAGTTGAATGAGGAGTGGAGAGGCTGGAAAAAGAGGAGATCTATTTTTGAAAATTGCAAGATGAGTAGGCCCCTCATTAAAAGAAATAAAATAAAAAAGGAGAGGCTTACATTAGCATCAGAAAAGCAGCCCATTTCAGCAAAGGCTGGGGCCTGCCACTTTAGAGGCCAATTCCTATAGTGGCTGTGAATTAATAGGCTCTTTTGGATAACGAGGAAGTGAACGAGCAACAAGCACAGTCCTTGCCTTGCTGTTTGGGAGGTGGGATTTTTCCTCTAAGTCCTGTTTTGGTCCTGGCCACCCATTGTTGCCGCTCTCTCTATCCCTGGCATTCAGCTATAGCAGAAAAGTGGGCCTCCTCCTAGTGAATGAGAAAGAAACCCAGGCTGGCAGCCCCTCCCCACAGCTCAGCTTTCCTCTTGTTTATGTTTAGAGGTTTTCAGTTGATGGGAGTGGCAGCCTCCATCCCAGCTCTCAATGGCACTACAGGCAGCTTTTTACAGCAGTGAGTGTGAGAATGTGTAAGACAGAAAAAAAAAAAAAAAAAAAAAAAAGACCTTCGTGTTGGGCAGAAGCCGGGAGGGGGAAGGGTGGCAGCTGCTTCCCTGGCCTTCCCAGGGATTGCTTTTTATTCTACAAGAAGAAGCTGGGGTGATTTTTCTCTAAGGTGAAAGGACAGCTGATAGTAGCTCCAAGTAAACAGATAGGGGAATGGGAGGCCAGAGGACTGGAGGAGGGATAGGGAAAGACCTTGCAAGGTCTCTAACCCCTACAAAAGAACAAATGTGTTTGAATGCAGCCACATGTCTGATCTAGAGAAGCAGACTTGAACAGGATCCCTGGGTCAGAAAAGGATGTCTTTTTGCAAAGCACAAAAGGTTAGGAAGAAAGACTGAATTCATTATTTCTAACCGGGAACTTAAGTTCAAATGCAGATTATTTGCACTGCTAACCAACTGTAGGGGTGGCTATTAATTTTATTTCCTTTTCTTTTTTCCACCTTCTTTCATTTCTTTCTTCCAGTCTTCCTTCCTTTCTTCATTTCTTTCTTTCTTGAAAAGATCTCACGTAGCCTAGTCTGTGACCCCTGTAAGCTATAGTAGTAATTGGTCTGGCAAGATAGGCTCACTGGTGAAATAGTGGCATGATATGAATGTAACCAACCACTTTCTGTTTGAATTTAAAGCCTGTTCCACAAGGTGGAACTCATGCCTGGTACCAGCTAGTAGATAGTACCAGAGAGCCATATTATTCTGCTAAATGGATATAGTATTAAACTGTCCCGTAAGTCCTTATCTTTATACCCATAGATTAGTGCATCTTCTAATTCTCATCAGTGATATTTCTTTTTGCAGTAGATGGTGATTAATATCACAACACACAACTGATCAACATTTAGAGACCAAGAGACTGGGGTGCCCCTCTTTAAATGTGATATCTATCCCTCATCTCCTCTCACTAAGTCTCACTGGCCACTGCAGAAGAAGGGGTAGGAACATTGTAAGAGCAAGAAGTAGTGGATGACTACATCAAAATAGTATTTACTGGACATGATAGGGTTGTGGCACAAATAACCTGACAGTGGTTGAGTCTGCACATACAAGATCAAGTCAGACAAAATTCCAACATGGGTAGGGGGGTGGCTCATGGCAACTATGGCTGCTGAAGGAGGGAGGATAATTTTTCTTCAGGGATGTTTGGAAAAACTACCCATGCTCTAGTAGATGGTTCTTTCCTCATACACATACTGGTAGCATTAAGTGGGCCCAGTAGGTTTAAAACACAGGGAACTGGGAGGGGAAAGTGATGGGAGAATAGGGGACAAATAGGAAGGGAGGGAGTGGGACATGGATTTGGTCAAAACATATGCATGTTCGAAATTCTCAAACAACAACAAAAAGTGTTTTCAAAAAGAAAAAATAATGAAAAACACGGTGTATTGATTTCTTGATACTGCAAACATCCAAAGACACAACCATTTTCTGTAGTTCTACCATTGTGCATTATGCATACACACATGTGTTTGTATGTACACCTACATACAAGCACACATGCGCATAAGCACGCACACTCGCATGCACATGTCACAGGACCGTCTGAGATTATTCCCAACCACACCCTGCCGTTTTGAATATCTTCAGCCCTCATGGACATGGTATTTCCTGTCAGAGACATATCCAAGAGAAACGAATGAGGTGTTGTTTGGGTACTGATCAAAACGCAGGAAGATGCCCATCTTGGGTAGCACCATTATGAATAGTCAAGCAAGCTGTGGTGGCAAACACAGATTTTGTCACTACTTAGCTGTCAGTCAGCCTTTGGACACTGAAGTCTGGGTTCTGGTGTCCTTCCGGCCTGGGACTGAGCTACATTGGTGCAGCCTAAAGGTATGGAGGCAATCTGGCTGGCTGCCCCTGAGGTCTCATTTCTTTTCCAAACTCACTTTGAGTATCTGGTTATTAGAAAAGAGAAATCACTCAGTCTGAAATCATCCATCCATTCTAACTGCCTCTTCATGGTCTCCCTGCTTCTACTAAAATCCTTTTCTGGTCTATTCCACATACAACTGTTAGGAAAGGCCTTTAAAAAGAGGCCGATTCTTGTCCCTCTTCTGCTGAAAGCCATCTAGAGGTCACCTCCATTACTCTGGGTAAAAGGCAAGGCCCTGGTCTTGGAGTAGCCCATAAGGGTCTGGGTGATCTGACCCATTCTACTCCTGTGCTCCAGGCACAGCACCCATCCAGCTGTCTCCATTTTGACTCCCACATTTCCTCTGCTTGGAGCACTCCTTCTAGATATATACCTGGCTCTCTTCCCATCACGTTTAAAACTCATTGTTCTTGAACAGCCCCATCTAAAATGGCTACCCTGTAGGGTCTCAGAATCCTTCTGTACTTTCTACGCATTTGTCGCCATCTACTGCTCTATGCTGGTTTCCTCTCTGTTTTGTTTATTATATGTCCTCCCCACCCTCACAGGACAATACAGCTTCTTTAAGGACATAGATGCTTGTTGTTGTTCTTCTACAGTGTACCCGGAACAGTCAGCCGGTGGCACACAGTAGGCACTCAGTAATTATCCATGAAAAGAGCAAATGGACCCTGACTGTAGAATGTTTTTCAGTGTGACACCCAAACTGCCATTCAAATCCTAGTGCCTCAACTGATCTATAATGAGCCACACTTTTTTTTCTGCCTTGATGAACAGAAGCGTGCTAAGGTCTCTGGAGACTGCCCCTTCCCTAGACTGCTTAATGTCAACTCTTGTACCTAGTCTGCTGTTCCTCAGGACACATAACTTGAGACAAAGACAGTCCCAAATGAAATAATGGTGACTCTTCAGGATAGCCACCCCTCTTTCATGCTGCTCCTCTTTTTGTTGTTCCTCCACTCTGAGATTCCCTGCAGCTGTGGGAGAAGGAGACTCTCAGGATCACTGAAGTCCTTCCATATAGGATGCTCCAAACAGCTGCCAGCCCAATTCACAGAAAGGTTTCCGTTATAGTATTTGGCTACTATTTATACATTATCTGCTCCGAGCCAGATGTATTATATGTATCTTTAAGCTTTATGAGAGTGCCACCAGAGAAATATTGTTATTTCTCTGTGAAATTGAGACTCAGAGAGGTCATATAACTGATCCAGGGTCAAGGTCAGCAATAGAACTGGGTATTACCAAGGTCAGTGTCCAATGATCATGTACCATACTACTGTCATGGATCCTATGTTTGGACATGCAGGTTTTTTACTACACACATCCAAACATATCATGATGGATGTCTCTGATCTGCATGGCTACGCATAGCCACTCTGGCCATCTGCTGGGATAATATTTTCCCTAGGGAAAGGAATGGTCTCAGTTAGGGATGAATTCCACTGCTAAGAATAGATAATCTGAACTCCAGGTCAGGAAATTAAATGAAATGACGTTCCAGTTTCCTCTTAGGAAACAAGAAAAGTCTAGAAGTAGGTAGCAACATTCAGGTCAATAATGCTGAGTTTTGTGTGTCAGAAACTCTCTTGGCCTTTCCTCATGGCCCCAAAGTGGCTGCTACAGCTCCAAACATTAAGGCATCTATCATATCAGCTTCCCTTACCCCTTACCTCCCTTTTTAAATCTAAAAGCTAAAACTTACAAGAATTGTATCATAAATCCTTTAAATGTTACATTTTTAAAGCTTTAAATTGGAAGGTGACAAGACATAGAGTGCAGGAAGAGAACTCTGGGTTTGGCATGTCTACAATACTATTACTACTGAACCACAGAACCAGGCACATCAATAGACTTTTCCCCCCAGAGATACAGTATCTAAGATAGAAGAGCTGAGCCGGGGCTCACCAAATAGGAGCATGGCCAGCTCCTCCCTGCTCCCAGTGGGAGGTATAGAAAGTGAGTAAGGAGATAGTTAAAAGCCCCTGTGGGCTTTTTGTCCAGGTGGCTCTGAAGCATCATTCCTGGCCTTAATAATATATTAACAGGCAAGATGAATGAGCTTTGGATTAGGAATTTGATAACAAAGCAGATTAACTCTTCTCTCATTTCTTTCTTCCATACCTTCATGTTGCTTTCTTCTTTGTGCCAAGAAAATAGATGAGAAAATGCCCAAATCCCACAAAGGAAGCACTTGCCTTGAGTAGCATTGATGACTCAGAGCTAGGTTTTAGCCCTGCCAGTCTGAAGCAGGAAAGAGCTGAAGCAATCTGATTTATTAGTGAAAACAACAATAATGAGAAGATTCTCTTTTCCTAACCTGTAATCTGCTCCCAGACTGACTATCCCCAGCCTCCCGAGTTCCTTTTATTCTTCTTTATGTCCTGGGCCGCCCACACGGCTGTCTTGAAATCCTTGTACGCAGTGGCTGTGAGACAATTGATTTCTTAGGCCTTATGTCCTGGTAACAAAGGCTTGCTCCGAGCTCCCTGGAGTGGGAAAGAAAAGACAGAACCCAGTCACTCAAGCCTGGGCATCTGGAAGCCATGCAACCAATAGAAAAGTCCAGCAGGCTTTGAAATTGCTTTCTGCTCCCTACAAGCAAGGGAGGAAGATATTGAGCAGCTGTAGCAAATACTACATTGAGACCTTCCATTTAGTCCTCCAGTTTGGCTGCTTCGATTGTGAGTCAGGTAGCTCTTGAGTGTTTGGGGGAAACTTGCCCGTGGAGAGATAAGACCTTTTGGCTACTCTCTGCAGCCCAGTGTTCTTAACCACCGCACTTTTGTATGAAAGATGTTTTGTGTTTGGAGAAATGGTCAACCTAGGAACCTTGCCATATATTTTGTGAGTTGCTTCAGACATTTCTGCAATCCATAAGGAGAGTCTCATCTCCATCTTTTATTATTGGGGTTTTCCCAGTGCCTTTCTATAGAGCCCCTTTAAAGAATGCACATAAACAGAGGTGTCGGTGGGGCATAGGTGGTGAGGAAGAGATGGCAGGGCTGACAGGCTGAATGGAAAATGACCTGGTGGAACCATATTGAGTAGTCCTAATAGAACCATCACCTACTCTGAACAGAAAAATCAAAGCAGTGCCTTCTAGGTCTTATCTCTGCATGATGAAAGCTCTCTGGGCCAAGTATATTAGAGACAATCCCTTCCACAGCTTTCAACAAAAAACATGTGAACATTGAGGAACCACAGCATGTTTGACCCAACAAAACCACTTTTGCAGAAGTCACTGCTTGCCGATCCATGTATGCTGAGATGCACAGCTGTCTAGACCAAATGTCTTTCTTATATTTGTAGCCAAGAATTTAAAACCCAACTGGAAGAGTCATGTTTATATTTGTGGTACTCTAGTGAGTGTCTTTTTGCCTAAGGGACAGTGGTTATGTTGACAACTGCTGTGATGTTTAATCTTTTTATAATCAGAAGATTCTTTCTCTTAGGGACTTTTTTTTTTCTTGCGCTGATGTTTCATGGGGCTATAAGATAACTGTGAAGGGACTTGGAGAGATTTAACAGTAGATGATAATTTTCCAAACCTTAATTTATATATGTATCATATTGAGTATGACATCTGTTCCCGAAGTAGACTACCAAGACGCTTGAGGTTCCAAGACTATGTGTGTATATATGTATCCAATCACCTAAATAAAGCAGGACTTTTTACACTGGAACATGCCTAGAATCACATGGAAAGCACATGCCTTCCCTAGACATTCAAATTCAACAGGTTTGGAGTAGAGCCCCATAATTGGCATTTCTGATAAGTATACAAGTGATGGTGTGACTGCTGGTCTGAGGGCCATGCTTTGAATAGCAGGGGTTCAGAAGAAGTACCAAGTACTATTACTGTTTAGCATAGATTGAGCACATCCAGATAGGAGGAACTCCATGTCATCCAAATTTTGCCCATTGAACTTAGCTCCTAACATCCACTCCTCAATCCGGGTTCATGGGGAGTGTGAAGCAAGAATCCTAGGTGCTACATGATTACCTTGACCACCCCCACACTCCTTACTCCACCCATAGCCCAGAAGACATGGAGGGCTTGGAAAATCCTCTGCTAGCTCTGCCATAGCCAGCAGTTTGCATCTGGAGTTACACCCTTCAATGGTCTCTGGAGGAGCAGGAAAAAACAGGAGAAAATTACATTTGAAATAATTTATTTTCACATGCAGGGGAGAAATCACATTTGGTCTAGATTCATGCAAAGAAAACAGAGATTAGATTTTTAAAAAATGTGTTGCTGGCAAGAGAGAAGAGCAGACAAATTTGGAGAAAATACACATTCTGTTGAACCTGGCCTCCAATTCCAGACTTGAATTTAAAGGGGTTTGGGGTTAACCCATGGAGAAGAATCAAGTCTGGGTTTTATTTTTAATTTTCCCTTGCTTTTGAAAATACTTTCTAGATTTGGACAGGGAGTGATAAAAACATCTGGACTGCAGGAAAGGTTATTCCTAGAATGCTGAGGTTTTTCTGTCTAATCTACAGTAGGATGATTGAGGAGTCTTATCTGAGACCAGAGTGTTTGTCTTGGGATTGAAGGCCAGAGGCGCCTGCAGGAGGGAATGAGGGGAGGCTATACCAGGAAGTCTCCATGTGGACAGCAGGCCAGATCACCCACTTAGGAGGTGCAGTCTCCACTTCATTGTCTAAGGAGACTAGCGTGCACACAAGTATCTAACTTGTGAAGAAACAAATGTCCCTCTGATAAGGACTTGGAGGAGGAAAGGAAAGGCGTTTTCTTTTCTGTGTTCCCAGGTCAAACTTCTCAAGTTGGTGGGCAGAGTCACTGTGAAGACTACAGGTATGCAAATGGGGTGTGTGAGTGTGCAAGCAAGCCCTTAAATGCACATGCACATGCCCACCCCATACCCACACACACAGACACTACATCTTGCCTTCTAAAGGCACTAGCTTGTCTTGGCAGGGCTGCTGGATTGGGTTTGGAGAGCTGCCCACTACCTAGTGACCACTTTTAGAAGAAAGAAAAAAAAAACGATCTAGGCTGGCGCATGGGCAAAGTTCTAATAATTAAGAGTTACTGGAGCAGTTCAGGGAAGATACTCTTTCTCTGGGAACAGAAAGCATGATGCTAATCTCACCAAATAGGGCAATAAAATAGGGAAAGGTCTTAAAGGGTTGTGAGAAAGAAGATTAAGGAATCGGGGCACATTTGTCTCATCTTAGATGATATGAGTGCTCTAAATGTGTAGCTTGATCAAGAACAGATTCTTAGTCTGGGTGAACAAGCGTTTGGAGTTTCTGGCTTCTGTTTTTTCCTGATACATGATTTTAACCTTTACATAGACGCATGGTTAAGTAGCGAAACTCCACAAACCGTCTAGAGGTGAAAGATTCTACAGGCGAAGTGTTGGCCATTTTAGTTTGAGTTTCTCAGAAGCAAACTCTAAGGCAGGCCCAAGTACAAGCAGTTCATAAAGTGAAAGCAAGACTGGTAGGAAAAGTAGAAAAGCTGGAAAAGGTGATGGAGGCGCGAAAGGCCATTGCACAAACAACCACTGTATGCGACTGGAGCTGTCTGCCAAGGGAAGCCTCGTGAACACGGTGTAGAAAGAGAGCTCAGGGTCCCACCTGGGAAGCGACAGTACTGAGGTACTTGAACTCCAACTCCCAAGAGCTGTTCGCTGACAGGGGCTCCTGGAGAGTTCTAATTCCGCAACATGGTTAGCCAAGCCTGTAGGTGGAGTAGACTTCCTCAGTTATGGGGGAAAGCCAGGCATGAAGGTGCAGCTGGTGGCCTTTGGAAGGAAAGTACCCTGAATCAAGACTGTGGGAGGCAACAGAACTATCAATGGGGAAGATGATCCTGGTGGATCCTCAAAAAGGCAACAAAAATGTGTATATATGTGTATAGAGTGCTGCAGTAGGGAATTTTCCTATTGTGATAGCCCCTAAATATTTTAACCTGTTAATAAAACCAAATGGGATATTTAAAAGAATGGTGAGTTGTTGTAACTGGTTTTATAAAACCCAGAAGATAGTGGTATGAAGCCCATGGTACATACATTGATCAAATTTAGTCACTATACATTTAAAAATATGTTTATTTTACTGAACAAAGGTCACACTTAAAATTTTAGAACAAGCAGGTACGACATTTCAGATTGTAGTAGTTTTTTGGTAGAATCTGACATTCCAATATATTTGAGATGTAGTTGGCTGAATACCTATAATTCTGAGTCCTAGACCCACAATTGAAATGTTTCTTGTAGATCTGGTAGACAAAACCTGTTGACGTAGTGCAGTGGCAGGTCTAGGTAGTGACTTACCACCAAGAGCAAGCTCCCTCACCTTGAGTGCCATAATTTGTTTGTGCTCTTGTTCAGTTCTCCTTATGACTGTGGCACGTACTTTGTTTTCTGTGAGAAATGATTAGGGACTTTAGGTCTGCTACCATAAGATAAGCATTTGTGATGCAGAAGGGACTGAGTGAGAAAAATTCCCCCTCATGGCTTCTTTCGTCAAACTATCTAGGTTCACTTGCCATAGCTGACTATGGAAAGGAGAATAAGATGGTTGCTAAGGTAGATGTTAGGTCAGGATTGACCTTACTGCCTGACATTTGCTAAGGGCTGAGCAGGTTTCCTTCAGTGCATTGATATCTCTGCTAAGGACAGCAAAAGGAAAGCCCTGATGAAGAGGAAGGTATTGGCCTTTTATTTCTTTCCTGAAGAACCAGGTCTGAAGTCTATGAACTAGACCTTTGTAGCAGAAAGGCTTTCTAATGACTCTTGATGAATCGTCTTGACACTGCTGGAGAGAGTGCCAAACGTTGAAAACAGATGAAAGGCATCAAAAATAAAAAAGGGTTGGTATCAACTTCATTCCTGTTCAAATTTGGGAGGGAACTTTATATCACAACCACAAAAGCCACAGGGGGCCAAGCAGTCACGAAAGGGGATTTTTGTCCTTCTTTGGGATTGGTATATGATGAGAGGTTGAAAGGAAAGCCAAGAATAAAGGGCCATGTGTGGTTTCTGTGGATGGCAAGCATGTATGGTGGGATGGGGAAGGAAGCAAAAGAGGAAATCCATACAAGCAGGGTTGGTGGTATGTAGATGGGAGTCACAATTCACTCTTTAGTGGTATGCTTAATCTGCAAAATTTAGCATGATTGTGTGTGTGTTTTTCCAAAAGGTTATATTTTTCCAGACTAGTGTGTTTCTATACTCCAATTTATGTATATTACCCAGTATTATCTGGCCATTTAGATGCACATTCATGTAAAATTTAAATAATCAGAAAACTCAGAGAAATCATACCACAGTGCCATTTCCTGCTGAAGTCGAGACAGTGCAGGCCTGGATGTAGAATGATCTCTTTTCCACCTAGACCTGTTTTCAGAACACTTGCATTCATTACACTTAGGACAGGGCACTTTGGGAATGTCCTGTACATTGTAGGATGCTTAGTAACATGTAACGTCATCATATTGTCTTAGTAGATGCCAGTCATGTCTACCTCCAATTGTGCCAACCAAAACCATTTTGAGACATTGCCAAGTATCCAGAAGAGGCATAATCATGTCTCATTGGGAACCATGGGCTCAGGTCGAGGACTGTTGGTCCCCAGAATCCTGAACTTGCTACACCATCCTATATCATTCAAAGATTTCAAAAGGAAACCTTTCTATGGCTTCAGAATTTCCTACAAACATTTAAATGAGGGTGCTATGTGTGGTAGAACTGGCAATGATCACCCAGCATATTTCTCTTCCTGGGACCCTCCTTCCCCTAACAGTTGTAAGCCAGAGGTTGCTTTTTCAGCATGTGTTACATTTAAATCTGTGAAATTACTTCTCTTTTTAGCCCAAATGGTGGAATATCAGCAGTTTCATAGGTTTAACCTAAACACACAGACTTTAAGAGATAGATCCTGTGCACCTTCCAACAACCCCCCACCCAGATTCTTGAGTGTGGAAATGTTTATTTAGGCTCATAACTCTTCTCAGCCACAACGCTAAGGCAAGGCCAATGTTTTCCATGCAGAGCCTTGTGCCTCGAGCTAACCAAATTGCAAAATTCTCCTCAAGATTTCTTCCTCATCCCTGTGGCAAATTAAATGCAGCCATGAATTTTTCACAGTAACTCTCACTAATCTGGACTAACCTTTTGACATGTTTTGAGCAACAAAAGGTGACAGATGAGGTTCTATTCAAGTTCCACAACTTGAGTCTTTAAGAGGCCTGGCAGTATCTTCTTCGTGTTCCCTAAACGCTATCCAGATACTGCCTTGGAAGGAAGCTGCTATCGTTTACTGACCAATGAGTGGCTGTGTAGAAGAGAATACAAGAAGCCTATTCACAGCCAGCACCACCAACTAAAACTTAAGCAGGGTCACCTTAGACCTTCATGTCTGCTGACCCTAGCCCATCAGAGTGAGCCAGGCAACACTAGCAGAGGAGCCACCCAGCAAACCCACGTAATCATAAGAAATAATGTCAGTATTGCCCAAAGTCCCTGGATTTGAAGACTGTTTGGTGTCAGTAGTAGATAATGGTACACATACCCTGTGGCAGCTTTCTAGGTTTCAGTTACTTACTATATAGTACAGCTTCAAATAAAGGACAGTGAAGCCACACTCTCTTGTGCTGCTGAACTGGGGGCTAACATCTCTCACTAGCTGACTCTCATATCCTTATACGATATGGAGTGGGTGCTAGCAAGTCATATTCTTCAGGAAAACTGCCGATTTCTACATTTGGAGGCCATGAAAGAGGAAGACAACTTAGGAGTAAAAGGTAGAAAGGTCAGGGTGGCCACATAACATTTTTAGTAGCTATAGAGTCATTTTGTATGTAGTGGTTACCGCCTATGTTCTCCTCATGTACATATACACGTGCATCAATTTTACCCTCAGGGCCACCGTGACATAATTCCTAGGCATCGTTACTCTACTTTTCCTACAGTAATAGTTTGGAAGAGAGTATTTCAAGCCAAAAATCTCCTCAAAAGCAATTAATTGACTTTCTACCTTAGTTTTCACTGATCACTTCTGATCTACAGCAGATGCTCCAGGGGTCCTTTAGGGGAGGAACATGAAGGTTGAATTGTAGTTCACATTCTCACACTTATTTGTGTCTTTAATGATCTACAATCTGGCCTTCACTGGACTTTAGCTACTCGAGAAAAGAAATCTTATGTTTCTTTGCTCACAACAGCTCCAGCATAAAGGTCTGGGTTTAGTTCCTCAACAAATCTGTTGTAGAATGAATTATTGGGTCAATGAGCGGATCGTGGAAGCAACAAGCTAAAAGAGGCCTTAAAAATTCTTATCTTCCATCTTTCTGCCCTGCTGGATGTCTGAGGACATTGAGAGTCTAAGTATATTAGCACTTTTTATTTATGTAATCTTTCCTTTTAAAAAGCTACCTGACATGCCTCATTATTTGATCTGTTATAGCTTATGACCTTGAGAGAGAGGAAACATCGAGGAATTTTTTTTCCTTTTCGGTATCTATGGAATACACTGGACATGGTGCTATGAACTCTCTGGATACTGGGCTCATGTCATTAAGATCAGGCTTCTGCCCACCCTGCTTGACCCTGTTGGGCTTCTAAACCAACATGGGCACTGAGTGGGTACCAAGCTTGTCTGAGTTCATTATTTATTATTATTATTATTATTATTATTATTATTATTATTATTATTATGCCTATGAAACTGAGCCCTTTTCTGTGCTCCAGAGTGTGAAAGCAAAATGTAAACCCTCCTTTTCCCATGTAAAACTAATAATAGTTCTCATCTTGATTCTACTTAACACTGAACTGGAGATTTGGCCTCTAGGGTGAGGCTCATAGTTAATTCATTTATTTTAAAAATAATTACAGAACTGTAAATGATTCATCTCAACCAGGGCCCAAAGTGGTCTGATCCTGTGTTTCTCAGTAACCAGCTGTGTGCTGGGTGCTTGAAGGACTGAGTGTGTGACAAATGCATTTGAAGCTTTGGAAAGGAGGGGAAGCCGGGATGGGCACAGTGTACAGTCACTGTGGTTAGGAGTAGTTATGCCCACTCCCTGCTACCCACTCACCTCATTTTCTCTGTTGACCTAAATGAAAATGACAGTTGGTTTCTTTCCCTCTCAGCCCAGTCCCCCATGCAGACACACAGGCTGCATCCCTGCTAGATTGTACTGGGTTTATGTGCTGTCTCATTCACTGAAGAATGATATATAGCTTGGAAGGAAAAAATAAATAAACAAGCAATGTCGACCCCTGCTCTTTGTCTAGAAGGAAATGGATGGTTTCCTGGGGCTTTTACCTCCTGTACACATTACCCATGCCCCATAGTCCTGGAGAAAAACATCCAGAAGTGAAGAAAAGAAGCTGTTGTGTTGGTGGGAGGGTGAAAGGAAGGATGGAGGGAAGGAGAGCGAAAGAAAAACATGGAGAAAAAGAGAAGAATATGAATGGAGAAAGAAAGAAGAGGGAGGAAAGAAGGTGATAGAAAGTTAAGAATAAAAGAGAAATTAAAGTACTAGATTTAACAGAAGAGTAATGAGTATAAAGCTATGCAGAATATCCTTTCCTTGCCAAATTTCCCTTCTCTTAAATACAGGGGTAGCTACTCTCCTCCCTTAGTCCTTTGACCTAACTCCACAAAGACCAGGCCTTACCTTCCTAAATGTTTTGTTTCCATGAAAACCACAGGCATGCCAGTGAGAACAGTGCATAGTTCAGTTCTATCAACTCCATAGTAGCATCGAGGTGGGCTATCCCACTTAGAAAGCAGCCCCAGAGTGGCTTTTCATCTTCCATGTGAACTGGATAGAGTGTTTACATGGTTTGACAATATGTTTTAACTTAGTTTTAGCATAAAAACTAAGTGATATCCAGCATATGAAGCATGGTAAACTGTAAGAAAAATATTAGTTTCTATTATGTGACGTAACAATAATGTCCCACAATTGTTTTGTTAGCACTTTTAGTGTGCAATTCTAAGCCAGTCTTAAACAGCTTTACCAGTTAGGTACTGTTTTCACTCACCATTCACAGTTGGGAGAACTGAGGCATAATAGACTGGTCCTGATATCCAGACAATTTATTAGAAAGTCTGTTTTAACATGGTGTCCATCTTTCAGAGAGTGAGCGTGGAGCAGGGAAGGGGTGAGGCATTTATGAAGCCCTCCCAGTCTCCAGTCTCACTACTTCCTCTTGCCTGAACCACTGCATTTTTCTCCTTCCTGTTAGTCCTGTTTCTTACAGTCCATTCTTCAGGTAGTGACAAAGCTAAACTTTTACCTCATGGATAAGTCTGCATTCGTTTCTCATTAAATTAAGAATGAAATGCAGGGCCCTGAACACCCAGAGAAACTCCCTCACCATAGTGACCTACCACAAGGTTTTATCGTTGTTCTTTTGTTTCTGTCAACACAATCTTTCCTTTCCTCACAGAGTGCATACATAATGTTTCCTCTGCTCTTTCCTTCATTTCTTTAGCCTTCTGAACTTAACATTGCCTTCTGCATAATTGAGTTCTCACTCTCATGGTACTGTATCCCAGATACTGTTTGTGATCTATCTTCTTAGTACTTGAGAAACATACTCAGTTCTTTGACTGAACCATTTATCTTTACCCCCGACCCCCACCATCTATAAGCCCTGTGAGCACAATGACCCTATGTCTATATTGCTAATTGTAATTCTAGAACTTGTTACATGGTTGGTAAATATATGTTGGTACACAAGGTTGTTGCATCTGTAACATCTGGGATATGTACTTGGAAGCATGACAAGATATGAGTATAGGTCAAATCATATAACTTTTCTCACTCCCTAAAGTCCTTCTTTTCCTTCCTTCCTCCCTTCTTTCTTCCTTCCTTCCTTCTTTCTTTCTTCTTTTCCTTTTTTCTTTCTTCCTGTTTCTTTTTTCTTTTTCTTTTCTTTTCTTTATTTCTTTTTTTTTTGTTTGTTTTTGTTTTGAGGCAGGCTTTCACTATGTAGCTCTGGTTGCCCTGGAACTCACTATTTAGATCAGGCTGGTTTTGAACTCACAGAGATCTGCTAGCCTCTGCCTCCTGAGTGCTGGGATTAAAGACATGTGCTACCATGCCCAGCTCAAAGTCTTACTCATACTTTATTGCTTGACCTCTCATGATTTAAGTAGGGTTTGTCTCATTCTCAAGTTAAATCTTCATTAGAATCTCAACACAACACAAAATGGCTACAGATCCTTTGCATAAGAAAGAAGATGGTATCTATTACCATTTGTTCTCTATGCCTTGCATCAGGGCACAAAATGAAAGGTGGAGGGCAATTAAATGTTCAGTAGTTCCCTTGTTATCCAGAGTATCTAGGCAATGGCACTCCTTAACTAACATTTGAAAATACCTAGCATGTAATTCCTTTGCTATCCCCAGCCACCCAAGATAGTTGGATCTGTGACTCACAGCAGAATCAAAGAACATATTCACCTTTAAATAAATTTATATTATGGAATGTGAACCAATAAGCCAAAGCAGTGTGCATTTAAGAAAGTACCTTTGGGCCATTGAAAGTTGCTTCTTTACATTACTAGAAACATTTTTCAACAAAGGTAAAGAGATTCTCAGATTCCTTGAACTTTTCTCAGAAGGGTTGCTATAAAGCAAACCCCATCTTTCCCTCATTCCTTTACCTTTGTCTCAGCCAGAGGGTGAACTACAGGAAATCTTCCCCTTGTTCAACAACTTTCTCTTGATTAAATAACCCTTTATTTATTTCTCCCATGGGCTACTTGTGTGGTTTAAATTACTTAAAAAACAAAACAAACAACCAGAGTGATAGAATTAGTTTGAAAAAACAAGAGGTTACCATCAGTCTTGCCCCGTGCAGCTGGGAACGATGGGAAAAGCTCTGGTTCCAAACACCAAAGAAAAAAACAAACGTGTCACAAGTGCCATTAAGAAAACACATCTGCACACTGTCAGTGAGGAAGATAAACAGATGACTGGTTTTGCTTCCCTTTCCCAAAGAACAGTGATGGGGCTAGGCAACTCCATGGACCTTATCCAGGTCTGTCCACTGAGAGCATCTTAAAGTTGAGGGATGGGCACTCAGCCAGCCCTTGATACAGTCCCCAAATCTCTCATCAGACGCAATCTTCAAAGAAAACAAACAGTAGATTCATTCTCATCTCTTCTTACAGACAGGAGAGCAAACAAAGAAAAAGAACAAATGCCTTAAATGTTACCTGATGAACCCCAGTTCCCAAGGTTGGGTCTTGGAGCTTGACATCTTGCTTGCTTGCCTCCTATTTTTTTTTTTTTTTTGAAATTCCGCAGGCAGTGAAGAGGTCAAATTGAATCGACATGAATCTTCTAGCTGTTATGCCCAGATTGGTGTTTCAGCCTTTCCTACCATACCCCAGATTCCTAGGGTTTATCAACTTCTTAGTGTTTCAATAAATGACTGTATAAGTTCTATAAGCCACAATTAGAACTCACCAAAGGTAAGTAAGAACCTGGGGAATTGCACGGATTTGTTGAAATCCTGGTAGACCTAATTTGAGGAAAGGTTCAGATATACAAGAAAATAAAGATGGTGTTCTAAGGAGATGGCAAGCATTTGGAACCTCCACCCATATTCTTGGGGTTGCCAGTAAATGACTATTTAAATCTCATATCATCTCCATTTTCATTAGACCAAATGTTCCTGACATTATTGTCTAAACCAAAGAATGAAATGTGATGAATATATTAAACCAGATTGAAATTTGAACATCTACACACCCCCAGGCACCTGAATTTCATAACTTCTTCTTTGCTAAATTAAATATAATTTTAAGCTCATCTTTTTTTCTTGCTAGCAGAATGTGCCCCCCCCCCAATTATTAGCAACTTTGAAATCATTCACAGTTGACTTTTGGAACATGTTCTGGTTTATTAGTTAACATGTTAAAATTGGTTTTAAATTGTAGTTAAAATACAGTAGTGGAGAAAGATGAAAACAGACTCAAGTAGAGATAGAAACCTGCCTGTTTTCCTCATTCCACCTCCCCTACTGGACCCACTTCCTGCACGATCTCCTCATCTCTGGAAAGGGATAGGAGAGTACAATCTTACTAGTATTACAGTTCTACAGTGGAGAGATGGCAATTCCCTTATTAAACTTTTGAATATTCACTCAACAAACTTTCTCTGCCAGCAAGGTGCTATTGTGCCATCTACAGAAGATATAACCTAAAATAATATAAAATATGTCTGCTAATTTATTAGGCAATAGGTGCTTTTTAAATGCTGTCAAAGGATATACAAGCCAGTGGCTGGAATAACTTTCCTGAACAGTTCTGTGGGGATGATTTATTTAATTATGCCAACATTCAATATCTCATGCTAAAGACTCAGCATTTCCAGCTGCCAGAAAGGATCAGAGAGAGTATATGCGCTCCATAATGAGGAAGAACGCTGTGGGATTTTAGTTGAGGTCACTAAGTCCCTGAAGGGACTTCAGTGACTACATTGTTAGGTTCCATGTGGGCAAAGGTAGAACCTGCAGGCATTTTGCTCGCCAGGTTTGGGTTAGTTAATAGTTAAGAAAGTATGCTCAGAGCCCACGTTGCCTGGGTTCAAAGTCAGTCTCTGATATTAACAAGTTAAATGACCTTGAGCAAGTCATTAACTCTGTCTTAGTTTTCTGCCTGTGCAAAAATGGGACTGGAACAATAACGGGTTGTATGGAGTGTCTGGATTAAATGAGTTCTTACACATCAAAATATGCAGAACATAAACAAGATAGCCTTATATACAATAACAGCCAGTAAGATCTGCAATGTTTTCTCACATACACCAGAAAATACACTGACACGGATGTAATCAACAATGGGTCTGGCTGCTTAGGATATTTCTTAAGTAAATTGTATCTCTATGAATTAAAAAGAAATTACTTACAGCTGTTCCTGGCATATAGAAAGGGTTGAGTAAACGTAGGCTATTATTTGACTGAACTTCCTCCATTTCCTGCAATATCGGAGATCTTGTTTTAGCAGCACTTCTTGGTGGAGGGATGGGGCCCAAGGCTCTGCACATAGTAGGCAAATGCTTTGCCACCAAGCCACACCACAGGCTATAACAGCTTTGTTATAACCTAGAGATGACGTTTCCCCCTTTACTCGATGTATATATATTTTTGTGCACTTGTGTGTACATGCTTGTGTACACAGGACAGTGGACATGGTGTGTTTTGGAAGAAAAGCAATTAAGTCATTCAGTATGTTATCTCAGCAGAAAGTTCAGTTGCAGAAAGTCAAATTCAGACATGGCAGTAGGGTGAATTTCAAATCACCTTTATAAACATGTATTGCCATTTCTAGGAAAGCAACATTTTCCCTGATCAGATTCTTTGGGCCTGGAAGTCTTGCATTTTAAAAGCAAGCAAAAAATGGAAAAAAAAAACCCTTACTACCAGTTACAGTTAGAGAAATGTGTGTCATGTTTTAAACTTGAGTAGGTTGTTATTTGGAGACCATCACAGTGCCTCGTATTTCTCCAGTGCTTTATTTTAGACTGTTAACAATGAATGAGAACTTTCCTGTAGGCATTTTCCTGTTGTTTTTTTTTTTTTTTTCCTCGATGCTGTTTTGATTTGAAAGCAGTCTTGCTTCTGTCTTTTTTCAAACACTATAGGATTCTATTCAAAAGTCTTCCCTCTCTCTCCTTCCTCTCCCACTCCTGCTCCCGCTCTCTCTTTCTTCAGGGGAAGCACTCCTTGCTTTTATTGATGGAGAGAGGGGGAAAAAAATCTAAACACTAGGCAACCAGACTAATGAGAGACAGGCTGACGTGACAACTAACAAAGAGCAAATCCAATTACTGCTCCTAACACAGGTGTAGAGGTCTAAAGGAAACAGCGGAGATCTGTAGCAGGTGTTCTCAGTGTTCCTGCCCTTCGCCCAACAGGTCACCCGTAGGTCAGTTAGCAATTGGTCAAGCGCTTCTAGCTTCATGCCTCAAGCCCTGCAATTTTCTAAGTTGCAGGGGCATGCCCAACCCTCTCCCCACCCCTGTAACCCTCAACTGAGGGTGGAGATTTGGTGAAAGGATAAACTAGATCCCCCTCCCTTGGTGACATGTGCTCTGCGCACTCCCTCAGAGAGTATCCAGCAGCACTGAGCCCCGCCTGTTGCCCACAAGAAATTGCTGTTATTTTAAACCTACTCCGTCTCACCTCCCTTTTACTGGCTTTTCAAAGAAAAACCTCTTACATCCAAATTAGCCTTTCAGATTCTGCTATTTGGAAGGACCTCAAATAAGACAGGCACCTCAAAATATTTCCTGAATTTTGCTCATTATCTCTGCCTCTGCCTTATTCTCTGTTGATGTCAGCAAGCAGAAGGGGAAAATAATCTGTACAGCTATGATGAAAATCTCCAATTGAGCATTTTAAATGCCATACTTTTAACTTAATGTGTCCAGTTTTTGTTTTTAGGTCCTTGATGACAAGATTCCTTCAGCTGCTAGCTTTTATTAGAAAATTCAACAACAGTGGAAAATTTTTTGAGAGGGAGACATGATTTTTCTATGTATCCTAGGCTGGTCTTGAACCCATGATCCTCTTGCCTTTGCCCACATAGTGCTAATGCAGAATTATAAGCATGTACTACCTAGCTGTATTTTTGTTGTTGTTTTATTCTGCTGTGACAGGCCTTCGCTCTGGAGCCCAGCTTGGCTTCGAATACATATGTCATACTATGTAGCCTCAATGCTACGATTGCTGGGAACTACCCGTTCCCCAGACACCTATTGAGTGCCTATGCATAGTATTCTTGGTGGGGGAATTGTGTCAGTGAACAAAGCAGACAAACCCATGTCCTTATGGGTCATGATAGTCTAGTGGGAGTGGACAGACAACAAACAATAAATGTTATGAATATATAGAGTAGGTCTGAAGTTGCTTGGTACTGAGGACTGAGCAGGAGAGCGCCATGGTTGGTGGTGTGGGAAGCCAGCTGCCATTTTAGCTAAAGTTGTCACCAGCTTTTTTTTTGTAGGGGATGGAGTATGGATATACTGCTCCTGCCAGAGAGCTGTCTGCCTCATCGCCCCAGTTGGTCTCCTGGGAGAAGCCATTGCTATAAATAGTCAGCAGGGCAGGGAACAAATGTCTGTCTTCTCTCCAGACAGAATTCTTTGTTCCCATTGACTTCTTTACTCATAACTGGGGCTTGGCTCACAATGGACTTTGAGAAGGAAATGTTCAATGAATGAAGCACACACGGCAGGACTAACTCTCTGTTAGAGATTCAGTTGAACTTTAATGGGCATCCTTGTAGCCAGGACCACTGGAGTGGAGAAAGCAGTGAGGAAATTGGCAGGCGTGCCTTGTTTAAATCCCCCTGTAATTAAAAATGAGGCTAGTAGTTAGTTTCAAGGGCACAGGAAACTTGAGTTTCACCTTCTCCTGCCTCTTGGGGCCATGCAGATGTGATACTGGAACAAAGGGTTGATCCCTAGGGTGCAACTGTGGATGAAGTTACCAGGGAGATAGGAAGCAGAGTGCAATTTTGATATCTCAATCCACACAACCTCTTCAGAGTGTTTAAGGGCATAGTTCAGGTTATCCTTGACAATGCTTACTCCTGGTAGTATTCCTGAGGAAGAGACCTGGATCTAGTCGACTATCAGTGAGGAAGGTAGGGAACTGGTTGTTAGAGAAGGAATTAAACTCTAACACAAAATGGTCCACAGGCATTCCTGGAGACTGGGAGAGAGACTCAATGTGGGAGAAAAATAGAGTCTTTAAAAGGCAAATGAAAAGATGGGGAGCCACTTTGAAAGGTTTTCTGGGCATTGGGACAACCAACCATGAAACAGACCAATAAAGGTATACGACTCAAAGCTACATGCACATCTTATTGGAATTGGTCAATAATTCCAACATGTTGACATGAGATGACTGTAAGTGGTTTATCCTTTGCTCTGTGTTTTCTGTGGACTTATTTAGGAAAACATGGGCTGATTCAGGCCTTGGGGATTCACTGATTAATTGGGAAATTGGGATTTCTGCTGTCTAGGGTTGCCCCTCACTTCCCCTTATAACTGATAAAGGCAGGGCCTCCTGTGAATGCTGGGAATGAAACACTTTGTCAAGACAACAAGCAAATACATTTGACAGCTGCTTGATGTGGGACAGTCATTAAATTTTAAAGAATGTAGGCTTTCTATTATTTAGTGGCATTAATCTCCTTTCCAAAAAAGACAAGGGAAGATTCCAGAACTGCAGAGTGAGGAGGCCGAATTGCATTCACTGCTGGAAGCTGTCAAGGGCCCTGCCTTCACACTCCCTTTCTTAATGTGGCTACTGAGCTGGCTCAGTGAGGCCCACACATGTGAAGGTCAATAATTCAGTTGGGTTTTCAGAAGCTGCAGTAAGAAACTTGTTTTAAAATTCAGCTTTCATTTCTCATCCTCCTTCAGACTAGGAAGTCCAAATCAAGATGGTAGCAGATCCAGTGTCTGCTGAGGTCTTCCTTTCTGGTTTGTGGGTGCTGGATTTCTCAGGGTAGGAAACAGAGATCTGGCAGGCCTCACTTTCATTCCATTCTTACCTTTACTTCCCCCTTTTCTTCCATTGCTTCCTCTTTAAACCATTCACCATTTCTTAAACCTATTATGGGGGTTATAAGGTAGAGAAATGAAATTACCCCCTGGGCATGGTAGCACATGCTTAACACCAACACTCAAGAGGCAGAAGCAGGCAGATTTCTGTGAGTTGAATGTCAGCCTGGTCTATGTAGTGAGCTCCATGACAGTGAAGGCTCTGTCTCTCTGTCTCTCTGTCTCTCTGTCTCTCTGTCTCTCTCTGTCTCTCTCTCTGTCTCTCTCTCTCTCTCTCTCTCTCTCTCTCTCTCACACACACACACACACACACACACACACCACACACACACACACACACACACACACACACACACACACACACACACACACACACACACACACACACACACACGGAGGGACAAAAGAAAGAAACTTGTATCTTCCATTTCCTGGGCTGCTTGGGGCTGTTTCCAGAAGAACTATTTGGTGCAAAGGGAAGTAGAAATGCCTAAAGGGAGGCTTCCAAAATCTGGTCCTGCCTTTGTGTCTTTTCTGTTAGAAGAGAGGGAAAAGAATTGGTACATTTCCTTTTCAACAAAAGAAATCCTATAGGGAATGAAAATGTAGTTGTGTGGTCACGTTCGTTCAGGACTCTATTCAAGCCTGGTGCATGTCCAGCTGAGGGGTAGGGGAAAGGCTGATGGTAACTTGAACAATGGAGAGACCTTTGCCCACTTCCTGGATGTGCCAGGGCTGTCTAGACATGGATCACAACATATTCTTTGACTTTTTGGTACACAATACAGCTCTGCAGTAAGGCCTCCTGGGGGCACTGCGCATTTTGCCTCTGTCCAGATGGCTAAGTGCTCGCAGGCCAATCAGGACTCTGCAGTTTTCTGTATGGCCCAGGTCAAGTCAGTTAGTTTCCATGTGCTTCAGTTTCTTCCTCAGTATATAAAGATAATAAAAGGCGGGTATAAAAGGATGTGCCTATGGATAGATGTGCATGCCTGTACATGGCTACGTATGTGATAGCTGTCAGGTTAGGAGAGGATATAGTCAACCATGACATGATCTGGATCTTATGGATTTCGGGCCAGTAACTTGCCTCTCACTGGTATCACATGGCAATGTCCTGATTGAGTTGGACCTGACTGGGCTACAAAGAATCTCAACGTGCTTGAAGTAGATTATTTCTTTCTGTTATTCGAAGTGATAGCTCTTAAATAAGTCATTCGTAATTAAGAGACAGCAAATATTTATTGGGAACCTACTACACAATTCTAGGTGCTACAAACAAGAGTATAGATGCAGATCTGATAAAATCCCCGGCCACGTAGATCTTAGATTCTAGGAAGCAAGAGAGACAGTGGAGAGTGGCGATAAGTGCTATGGAAAAGAAACCACAAACCCATCTCTCAATAGGTAATGCCTCCAAATCTATCTGTCCACTTGAGGGTCACCGATGGAGCTTGTCGTGCTGTAAAGAGTTTTCTGACCCCCAGGTGTTTATGTAAATTAATCCTCTTCACTTCCTATGAGAAAAATGAACTTCGTGTGTAAGGAACATTAAGAGCTAGTTCATTTTGTGTTGCCTTGTGTGCTAGGGAGGTCCACCCAAACAATTTCTAGCAAAGATTTACACAGATGAATTTTATGGGAGCTGATCTGATGATTAGGGGAAGAATTTCTTGTAAAAAAGGATTTCTAAAGGAAATGAGGCATCAATATTCATGTTGCCCCATTTTGTCCCACCATGTTCCATTTCAATCCTGAGAGGGCCACAAATTATTGTAGGATTTTCCTGAATACTTTCCTTTGTTGTATTTGATTGACGTTAATAGATCTCTAATGAGGATTTTTTTTTTTTTGCTATTTGGTGGACTATAAATTGAATCCTAATGAGTTTTCAGAACAATATTTATGTAAAGATATATTTAGGTATGGTGGTGTATGCCTTTAATCCCTTGAACTCTGAATTCAAGATCAGCCTGGTATGCATAGTCAGACAGTGTCTCAAAATAAAAGTATATTAAGGACATTTCCAAAATAGTAATCATTGATGCAACTATAGGCTTGTATGTGATAAAAAGATATCTCCATGCCTTTCTCTCTCCTTCCCCCTCCCTCCCCCTTCTCCTCCCTTCTTCTGTCCCTCCTTCTTTTCCTCCCTCCCTCCGTGTGTGTTTCCCCTCCCCCTCTGTCTCCTCACCCCCACCAACCCAGAGAGTTGGAAGTTAGCTTACAGGAAGCCCTGATAAAACTGATAAGTTTGTCGCTGAGACCGGCAGCACTGTGTCTCTGTAAGAGGACAGGAAGCTTTCCTTTGGGGGTCCGATGGGCACTGAGGAGGGGTGGAGCTGCTGACTTTTCTAGATTCTCTGATTGGAAAACGACAGACTCAAAGGAAGTCTATCCTTCCTGAGTAATTGCATCCTGACACCCTTGAACTTCCTCTGGGTTTCGACTTTCACCCCTCAGAGGCTCTGAGGAGGGGAGACAAAGGCTAAAGCCATCCCTCCCCTGGGGAGGGAGGAAGCAAATGTGTAGCCTGGGGCAGCCACCCCAGCCCGCAGAGTGCTCTGCTCCGGGCCTGTGACTCTGGCTTCCTGGCCAGAGCAGCCAGGTATCTTGTTTCTCCTTTTCCTCTTGCCAGATGCTTCTGTGGGCCCCTCACTGGTCTTGGTTCCCCATCAATTTCTACAAGGCAGCTGCCACACAACGTTCTGCTTAGCAAAGGAGGCGGCACCAGCGGCAAATGTTAGGTTTGGCAGGAAGTCCTTCGTGAATTTTATTCACTCACTTTGTCCTTGTATCATGAACAAAACTCTTTAGATCAGAGGCCACTAGTGGGGGATTGGAGTGTTGAGTCATCAAAAATAAGAAAAAGAGTAACGTTGAAAATGCCAAAGGAAGGCTTGACTTGTCGTTCACTTGGAGAGTGGCTTTCTATATACTTTTCACAAACAAACCTCAGCCCCAAGGCCCTTAACTTCCTCCTGATATTTCTTAGTTGCCTTGGTTCAAAGGTTTAAAAATGGGAAGATATACCTAAAATTTAACCTTGCATAGTATACAGTTGTCACTAATACAGAGATGTATTGTTTATTTTAAATTTCATCTCAATTAGGTTTATTTGCTAGCTTGTCTATAGTCTTTGTAATTATAAAAAGAGTACAAGTGTTTACTTGTAACAAGATACAGTTACGATCACCAGTAACTTATGCAATCTTTAAGAACTAGAAACTAGCCTCTCTTCCTTCGAGCCACCAAAGTAAATCATATACATGAACTAAGTGTTAAAATTACCACCCCACCCCCATCCCACAGATGAGGAAACAGAGATTGGGAGAAGTTAGGAGATCTGCCTATGGGCACACAGCTCGGGCAATGATAAATAATGACTCATTCTTATTGTCAGTAACGCACTTTTTTTCTTACATATTATGAGTGTATAGGCACACATTTTCCTGTGGTTGTTTTTACATTAAACAGGGAAGAAATAAGAATCTCTGAGCCACCTGGCAAAAGGAGACACAAGATTGGAGCTCTTTGGGGAGCTCTTTTAAAAACCAAAGGCATTTATTATCAGATAAATTTAAATAGCTAATTGAAGGAGTCAGAGCACTTATCTGCCTGCTGTGCTTTTGCTACCAAACCACACGTGGCTTGCAGCAAGTTACTTAAACTCTCTGGACTCCAGACACACCTCTTCTACTTAGAAAATGAACTGAGAAGTTCCTGTGCTCCAAAACCATTTCAGGGAAGTGAGAGCTGTGACGACAGGGTACTGTTGGTTCAGCATATCTCTCCATTTTATGGCATAGGCTCCCTTTTCTGAAGGCACTGAGAGCAGCTATAAAAAGCGTCAGAAGATGAAAAACCCAAAACATGAATCCAAGCGGTGCTTGACTGTGTATATAGAAAGGATAAACAAATTCACCAACAGTATTTAATAATAAGGTACCAGAGAAGGATGCACTTGGAGCTTACACTAAGTCGACAATATGATGGGACACTAAGTCATGTGCTTTTCCAGTAAAAAGATCAGGTTCTCCAGTTTAGCCACACCCTCCACGCACTTTGCACTGTTTAGCGTTTGTGACTGAGCAAAAAGCTGTTATTTGGGGCCTCAAGTTGATAGCACCGCTCAACGCTGAAATCTGTGACTGCTTTAACTTGGGCCTACCAGACCTCATCAATACAACTGGGAGGTAAAGGCAGAAGCATCAGAAGTTAAAGATTATTGGCTATATAGTAAGTTCAAGACAAGTCTAGGATACATAAGACGCTATAAAAATAAATAAACAGTTTTCTCAGATAACCTGGTTGTTAGTAGATTCTAGGGGTAGACAGGGACCTAAACACTGGATTTTCCAATATCACAAATATTGTTGATTTCATAAGTTGAGGTTCTAGAAAATACAAGCATATTGATACATATTAACGTATTTACTAATGTGTGAAGCAACTAGAATGTAATTTGGAGGTTGGAGATATAGCAGAGCATGCATCGAGCATGCGCAAGGTCCTCCATTTCCCAGACCCTCAAATATATAACTCCCTGCCCTGTAAACATATACAAGATGTTTAAGAATCTAGTTGTTTAATAAAGATGAAATACCTCTCATATGCTTCTTTAGCTTTAAACCCAGGGCAGGGGCTATTTAATTGGACTTGAAGCAAACTGAGCAGTGCCCTCAGTTCATTGTTGAACTGAATAGTCTAAACCCAGGGAGGGCGCCCAAGAACTTAGTCCAGCCAAGATCAGTTTTCTGAGCACACACTAGGAGGTACTAGAAGCAACTTCTCTACTCAAGGCTTTTCCGGCTAAAGCCAAGGGTCTACTAACTCTGCTTGGGAACTGATTTGTTAATTATTCCTTTCCTTTTGTGACATTTTTCAAGATAAACTTACTTGAGCTAGTCTCCTAGAAAACCTTTTAAAATGCTAATTGCGCGATTGTGCGAATAATGTAAAAATGAATCCTGTGGTGTGCTCAGCACTTGACTAATTAACAAGTAGTAAATGAATCCTTGCTTAGCAAGTTCTGTACCAGGCTGTGTGAATGGCAATTTGAATGCTTCCCGGAGCCACAGTTGGAAGAGTTTGGCTTTAAATAAACAGATACCCTACCTATAGGAACTGGTCAAAGAAAATCAAGAATTATTTGGTCTTGTACCAAAATTGTTGACTATTAGTAGAGTCAACTAAGCAGACATTGTTTGAAATCTTGAGTGGCCCCATGGCTGGCCTGATTGATACAAGTGATACAAAGATAAATTTAGACTAAAGGATAGTTTTGAAGACTAATCTATTTTATTTTATGTATATCAATGTTTTGCCTGCCTATGTTTGTGCACCATGTGCATGCAGTACCAGAAGAGGCCAGAAGAGGGTGTCAGATCCTTTGGAACTGAGTCACTGCCACCTGTGCGCCGCCATGGGTGTGCTATCTATCCAGCCCAAGAGATAGTGTTGAAAGTTAATAATGTCACAAAAGTGCATGTCAGGTAATCAAAGTCAATGAGTGCCTTTTGACTACAAGGGGCAGATGTCCTAGTCACGGTAGCTTAAATGGTAAATATATCTAATTGTCTTACTAAATAATATACCTGAAGGCAGACAATTCTAAGATCCTTCCTGTTCTTTCATGTTGTCATTCTTAGCGTCTTTGCTTTTTGTCCTTAGGCTCCTTGCCTCAGATTACAATATAGCTGCCTTGCTGTAAGCATGTTTTCGGATGACAGAACTCAAAAGCAGTGAGTGAGAAAGGAAGCAACTGGGGCAATATGGTAGAAGATTACGACATCTCAGACATCATTCACCCAATCAAGGCACACATAGATGAGAGTACCAGTCTGTCTGAAAATCCAATCTGTCTGGGCAGCCATTTTTCCATCATCACATAAATCTATGCAAAAGGACGTTCTTACAAAAGAAATGTGTGAGTTAGATATCTATGCCATAGAGTATACATATGAGATACATGCACGTGTTTTGATAGAGGAGCATTCAGAAGACAGAGACTGTACATTAGTTCATGAAAAATGATGGAAGATTCTGGAGAGAACCTGGGCTTTTAGCTTCATCACCAAGTGAACAGAGGAGAGAATGCAAACCGGAAACACACTATGCCAGATCATGATGTTCTCTATTTTCTTAGCTTTCCTCATTCTTTGTTCAAGCCTCTGTAGCTAGGGAGTCATTTAACTCTTCAGGATTTCCAGATTTTCATAGTGTGAGAAGTTGCTAGGTACACTTCTTGGGGAGAAGAATAATCATCAGTACCACCCAGCCGTGATTCCCCAAGAGCTACGACTATCACTGGCCAGATCAGATGCTTACTGGTAGGTCGACATGGATGTTATGAAAGTAACCAACCACTTCCTGATTGTATCATAGGCCAGCTTCATGAGATAGAACCCATGCCTGGCATTGTTAATGGGTCCATGAACCCATGCTTAAGTATGTAATGGGCTCTAGAAGAGAAGCTACTACTCTGTTAAACGGGCATAGTATTAAAATGATTCCAATGATTTAGTGCTATAGCCATAGTTCAGTGGATCTCAAAACCTTTATCAGAGAAGCTTCTTCTTGCAGTAGAACTGCAATTAGCATTGAGACATTTTGATGTTCAACATATAGAGAATAAGAGACTGGGAAGTACTCAGCCCTACATGAGACATCCACATCAGAACCCTCCCAAGGCTCAGGGATCTTCTTGGAAGATGAAAAGATTGTAAGACTCAGAGGTGATAGATGACTCGAAGGTAACCATTTTTGAGTCACAACAGAGAAATAGTCTTGTGTGTACAAATGGGCGTATCAAATAGGCAACATATGTTTTAATGATTCTCAATGTCGGTGTGCTGAAACTGGGACTCTCACAGGCTGTTAATGAGAATACAAACTGGAATGATGTCATTATGAACAGTGTAACAATGTCTTCTTTAAAAACATGGAAACCCTTAATTCAATAATTCAAAATCCAAGAATGTGGATCTTGGGTTAGGTATGCTAGGTGGTTAAATGGCTGATGATTACATAAAGTATAATTAGTATAAGGTTGTTTGTCGTGATACCATTTGGGAAAAAATTGTTGGGATCAGCACAAATGGCCAATAATAGACTATTTATTAAGTGAATTGGAGTCCATGTGTTTTAACATGAAAAAGTGTTTGAAATATGTTCACCGATGTGGAAGAAATGGTTGTTGTATGACATTACATAGTCTATAAGGCAATATGAACAGCATAGGTCTAGTTTTGTGCAAAAATAAATATCATGCTTAGAAAAGAGCCAGGAAAGTAAAACACCAAAATGAGACAGTTATTATCTCTAGTATTATCATACTAGAAAAACAGTTTTTATTTTCTCCTGTGCTGCTCTGCATTCTCCCAACTGTCTGTGCTGCACATGTAATGACATGGAAAATGCTTATAAAATTAAGAGACAATATCAGGTGAGAAAAATTACCAAAACAGAATACAAATTAGCTTCAACTATGTAAGAATACATATGCATCCTGGGGAGGAAAAAAAAAAAAAAAAGAGGCTGAAGAGGCTGAAAGGAATTATTTCCACATCTTTTTTTTTTTTTTTTTTTTTTACAAAACCCTTCTTTTTTGCAGCGCCTGGGATGGAACCCAGCATATTATGCATGCCAGGCAAGTGCTCTACCACTGAGCCAATTCTTTAGCTCTTCCAAATCTTGTCAGTAATTTTCTCTGGATGGCGACATGATAGATTACTGTCATTTTCTTCTTTATACTACGTTGTATTTTTCAACTTTCCTATGACTGGCTTATATTATTTTTATGAGCACAAAAAGAAAATGACCATCAACTAAAACCCATAGAAAGACATTTTCTTGAATGTGTGCCACACGTGATCCCTGGCTCTCAGAGTTGTCAACAAAACATTAAGTCTGAGGGCCTCAGATTTTTGTGCCTTAGCTGGGGAATCATTTGACCTGTATGGATATTGATACTTGGAGTTATTCCTTGCTTCCCTGAGAGGCAAAAGGACACGGTCAGGGTTGCTGTTAATGGGGCAAATGAGTGCATTTCAGCCCTGGAGCCTGTGCTCTGGGTTGCAGTAGGGCAGCCTGGCTTGTAAACTGCTGATCCAATAGGCTCCTCTGGTTGGGTACATGGAGCTCTCTGGTGGCCAAGAGGTGTCAACGCAGTAATTTCTGCACTTCCCAAACCAAACCCAAGATCCAGGAGCCAAACCAGCACATTCAAAGACCACTACCTACTTATAGATTCAATTTCTACCTCATAACTGGTAGGTAAACATCTGTCTCCATTATCCTTATAAGTATTTTGTATGAAGACATAATCCTCCACCCTACCCTTTAAATTACAGATAGAATAGGAGCTCCCTCAGACATCATGCCGTGCCAAAGTCACCAGTCTCTTCTTGATTTTGTAATAACTCCGCAATAAATTGCTTGATGCCTGCCAACTAACATGTAACTCCCAATCACATACCTGTTCCACAAGTCCGCTGTGGGTGCAAGATGTCGTTAGGTTTATATCCAGTGGGTTGTCATAGCCCCATAGAATTAAAAATAAAATAAAATAAAAGTCCTCGTAACAAGGAGAATAAGCTTCAGGGAAGCTTTCAGCAAAACAGCTTGTTGAAAGAAATGATTATTTGCTGAACCAAGAGTGAAATACATCCCAGGCTTCAGAATTTAATGCCCCTCCCATCTCCCTCAGGCTATCTTTTTCTGGGATAGACAACTTGAAATCAAAACCAAGCTTCAGACTCTCATCGCCTCTGGGTAATCTCCTATATCTCTGTGTTGGCATCAACTGTGGCTTTAGCACATCTGGTAGGGTGGTCAGCCAGTGTGTGTGCTGGGGGGCACATATGTCATGTGTTTGTAATAGTACGCAATCACCCATCTGGCTATGGGAATCTCTAACTTTCCATTTAGGTATGGTCCAGACCTATAACCATATTCTAAATTCCTTGAAAACAATCTTGCATGGCTTTTGAAGTCTAACATAATGCTTTTAGAGGTGTTTGCAAACATAGGCACAATTCACATGACCTGTTTGTTTGTTTACTGTTTTTTTGTTGGTTATCCACAAAAGCAAATAATACCAGAATTATTTGGGGGTCATAGACTCAGGGCTTTGCTTATAGAATATTGTTCTACTTTTAACTTTTGTTGAGGCACTGTCATTTGAAGAAGCCTGGTGATTAGTAAAATATACCCTGTAGATACTGTAGAGTGTCCCATTAGAGGTAATTAAGGGGAAGAAAAGAACTAAATTTCACTCCCCAAAAGGAAAGCCAGTGGTTTGATAATATTTATTTTTGTTGAAACCAATGTCCCTAGCAATGTATTCCTTTGGCCATGTCTCACCAGTTGCAAAGGTAGTTTATGGCATCAGAGAACTAGGAAATATGGTTCTGAGGATATGCTCTGAATGTTCTCTAAAGCCAATTGGAATCTTCTATCAAATTTATTGATGTTGATAATGTTTTAAAATTCCTTTCTTAGATTTATTTTTTTCTGTATATGAGTGTTTTTTTCCTGCATACTAGCCAGGTGTCCAAGGCAGCCAGAAGAGGACAAAGGATCCCCTAAAACTGGAATTACAGATGATTGTCAGCGACAGGTACTGGGAACCAAGCCTGGGTCTTCTACAAGAGCTGTCAGTGCTCTTAAATGCAACCCTTTTAAAAAGAAAACATTCACAAGATATAATTAAAAAGGCCCTAGGAAATTCAATTCTCACATAAGAATTCAAAATTAAGTGACTTTTCTGTATTTTTGCTTTGTTTTTCTTGAAAGAGAGGTATCATCTATTTCAGGGCTGGCCTGGAACTCACTGCATAGGCAAGGATAACCTCAGTCTCTTAATCCTACTGTTTCTACTTTCCAAGTGCTGAGATCGTAAGTGTATATCACCACACCTAGCAAAACGACTTTTAAAAAAATGGTTTAGGGGGTTGGGGATTTGGCTCAGTTGTAGAGTGCTTGCCTAGGAAGCGCAAGGTCCTGGGTTCGATCCCCAGCCCCGAAAAAAAAATGGTTTAGGTTATTAATTATTTATGCCTGTTGTGTATGTATGTGTATATATGCATGTATATGTGGGTGTCAAGAAGGCAAGGGGCGAGTAGCCCCCTATAAAGCTGCAGTTATAGGCAGTTTTAAGTCACCAGTCCTCTGAAAAAGTAGCAAGCACTCTTAAGTGCTGAGCCATCTCTCCAGCTCCCTAAACAATTTTTTAAATATAGAACAGAATCCCAAGTTCTCTGCCTTCCTCTGTCTCCAAGTGCCCCTGCATTCCCAGTGGAAGATTCATGCAACTTCTATTAGCAATGAGCTGTAACCCTCTTACATGGGGACTCTATCTAATTCGCTTCTGTATATACAACACAGGGTTCACAAGGGAGACAGTTTTGTTTAAATAGATTCGTGGTTGGACACACTGATGGAGGGAGGAAATTAACTTAAGAAAGAATGCACATGTGTTTCTGTATGCCAAATAGTTTTCCTTTCCAGTTTCTATTTGTATACTCATTTATTTTTTTTTTTAGAAAAAAAAAAAAAAAAACCCTAGGCATCCCTTTTTTGATGGTGGTAGTGCACACTTTAATCCCAGACCTTGAGAGGCAGAGGCAGGTGGATCTCTGTGAGTTCAAGGCCTGCCTGGTCTACATAGTGAATTCTACGACAGCAAGGTCTACACAGAAAAACCCTGTCTCAGAAAATGCCCCCTCAAAGAGAAGAAAAGAAAAGGAAAGGAAAGGAAAGGAAAGGAAAGGAAAGGAAAGAAATAAAAGAGAAAAACCTACTAAAGAGTTTCCTGTTTCACAGTTAATATACCACTGAGAGCCTATTGCGCGTATCAGGTACAATGGCATCAAGTTTATGCCATTCAGTCCTCTCAACACCTCTGTGTGGTAGGTCTTATTTACTAATACCACTACACAGATGAAGACATCCAAGCTTAGAAAGGTTGAAGAACTAGCCCAGGTTGAGACATTCCGTAAAATCTATCCTTCTTTTTGTGTACCATGCTGTGTGGAAACACCCATAGCAAAAAGGCTCAGAAATAAGTGTAGAAATAAGGAAAAGGCTTATTACCTCAAAGATACATCTAAGAGACATGTGGTTACTAGAAAGGAACAAAACCCAATGGAACAAAGGGCAGTTTGCTAGATGTTATGAGGGACAAGTGAAAGGAAGCCATGGACCAATGAAGGGAGTAGAGAGATGCCTGGTAGTATTGTGCTCCTAAGCTTCCTTTGGGTGGAATTCAGGCGATTATCTAGCTGGCTATGAGTGCTGAGGGGCTGAAAACTGGTGTCTGATTTGAGACATTACTAAGGTACTTGTACTAAGGTACTCTTTTCTTTTCCTGCCTAAAATACCTCCGGGATCAGGTTGCTCTATCTACCAGAAGGAGCAAGGTCCATCAGCAAAGAGTCAGGTAACCTTGGAGGCCGAAAGGGTGGGGGTGGGAGTGGGGCAAAGTCAAGCCTGTACCTTTGGCTGGTTCAGGGTCTGGAACTGGAAGCAAAGCAGGAGCAGGACTAGAGACATGGATTCTTTCCTGTCTGCTTTATTACCAGAGAACACTCAGGACAATGGAATAAAATGAAGCAGACTGGAGCAAGGAAAGGAAGATGTAGGCAAGTTGATACTCTCAACTAGAAACTAGTTTTGGCTTAATCCCACTGAAGCAGGAACTACCTTAGAGGTGGTTCCATGTTGAGAAAAGGCGACTGGCCTTTTTGGCAGTCATTTGCTATAGGGCTGCCCACGGAGAAGGAGGCGTGCCTTTTGGGTTAGGTGACTCTCATTGACAGGGTCAGTTATCTTGAGACAAGGTTCAGCTGTGAGTTGCCATTGGCAAACAACCCTCATAGCTGCTGAAGAAAAGGATGCCATCCCAGTTTATAAAGGATTTGGGTTGGAGCATCAACAGAGTCCCCTACACCCATCAGGTTGCCCCATAGCTTCCTGTTGGCATGGGATGTATATACAACTTCTTCAGACATTTTGACTTTTCAGATGTAGAGCACCATGACAAGTGGAGATAGTTCACACAGAAATTCATTCTTGGGGCCTAAAAGAGAAAGGTACCAAGCAGGACTCTTTACATAAGCAGTCCTTATTTTCTGGCCCTTCTGCGGTACCTGTCTATGCCAGTTGTAACTAAACATTTGTGGTGAAATCTAGCCTAGGCTCTCCCTTCAATGGCATTTAGCATATATAGTTCCCTTTAATGTAGGACAGCCCCTTTTATGACATCTAGGCCATGTCTGTCCCCAATTTTTATTTCTCCTCTTAATTTCGATGTTTCCCACCTCATGTCCCCTCTGAGTTTCTATCCAACCCTTCCTTTTCAAATCCTGTTACTATTTAACTGGGAGAGGGGGGCTCAGGATTTATTTGGGTAAAGGCTAATGGAAAGGCCATTAACTAGCTTGCTCTGAGTGCAGAGGGAGTGAGGACTGATTGCCTGTCCAATCTGAGAAATTCCTAAGAGTACACCTTTCCTGTATGGTGAGGACAAAAGAACACCAATGGATGTAGGCTTCTTTTTTCCCCCTTGCCTTTAGACCTGAAGGATTAGTCATAGGCTCATGTTCAAATTATTCAATCTTAAAAAGCAAGTGATTAACATTTAACTTTTTAATGGACGATTACTCAACAGCCATGCCAATGGGTAAATATTTATTCATCTATTCCAAAAAGTGAATGAGTGTATGTCAGCCTGAGTCAAGCAATTATTTGTGTTTGCTCTTTAATAATGGAAAAGGGAATATATATGTAACATAAATATATATGTATATTTCAATTTTGATCCAAAGAATATGTAGATGAGCTTTTCAGAGCCCTAAATTAGGCTTAAACTAAAGATAATTTACTCACTGACTCCTGTTTTTTTAAAAAAGCTAATATTTGTTGTATTCAGTTCTCTTGATTTGGCATCTGGTAACCCGAACACTCCATCAATTCAATAGTAACAAACAACTCAGTTTCTCAGCCTGCAGTCTTGTGTCAGATGTTATTTACCATTATGCTATTATGGATTCAAGTCAGGGCAGAAGCAAGGCCATGATGTTGACCAACTTGTCTTTTGTAATGTGCTTATGATTATTCTCCCTGAGAGTCAGAGGATAACTTGGGCGAACTTGTCTAGCCTGGAAGGAGTTGGCAGCTTCCGGTCTCATTTCTGGTCTGCCTACACTGAATTCAAATACCCCTGGTGTATCCATATGGACGCACTCAGCAAATGGCCTGGGAAGTCAGTGCACCATTGGGTACCATTTCCCAGACTTTCAGTTTCCTTTCAAGAAGTCAATTTTAATCAACAGGCAGGAGCTAATTTAAACATTGAAACATGCACCAAGGTTAAAGCTAAGGCTAAGGGTGGGGACTTGAAAGTTTAATGCTAATCCTCCAGGTGTGGCCTCCCAAGGGGAGGTCAAAGATGCCTGCATAAGCTACTAGTGAAAGAAAGGCCAGGGTGGCCTTGGCGTGTAGAAATAACTTGGAGAATTTAAACTACACTGATCAAGGAAGGCTAACTGCCTGTCCTTTACATTCCAGGGGCTTCATACAAAGTAAGCTGTGTGGTTTTTTTTCCTTCCTCATGTGGAGAATGTGGGTGTTCAGGAACCCAAACCCCTACAGGTTTGTGGCTACCTGCTGGGTAGGGCAGGCCCTGCCTTCCTCCAGCTCCCTGCCAGAACCTTCCCTTCCATCACTGATCTCTTGCAGTTTCCCACAGTGAGACAACAGATGAGGAAAGTGAACAGAGGAATGGGGGGGTTTATGGGCCCGCATATACACTCACTACAACTGTCAGATGGTCACCTGTTATGTGTGAGAGGGGTTGGGTGAGTAGTATCATCCGTGTGTCTCAGAGGGAAAGAAAAATGGCTGGGCATAGAACTAGCCAGTCCCTGCCACACATGGCTTCAAGAACTTGAGACTATTTTTCTGAGAAACAGAAGACTAGAGAGCTGGGCAAGGCTGGTGGCAGGGGAGGGGGATGGAGGGGATGTGGACTTTCTTCTCCAGTGTTTGGAAAAGAAAGACGAAAGGAATAGGGCCGGCAAGCACTGGCCTCAAAAGTTAGTGGATTGGAGCACTGCCAAGTTACAGTAGATTCACTTGCACTCCTAACGGGAGAGCAAAATGGTTCTCATTTGCCTTTATTTTTTCCCTCCAGGCAAAGGCTTTAGAGGGTGAGTGAAAGTTGCTAAAGCAAAAGACTAGATAAGAGGGTACTCTGCTTTGACCGAGGAGCCAGCTGTGTCCAAAAGGAACAGGGAGAAGTGGAAGAGGTCGGGCTGCACCACAGGTGCCTGATTGTGGTGGCCTCTGGAGGTTGGCTGTGAACTGAACATCTCCTCAGACTCGTCCTTAACTAGGGGTGTGCTGAAAATAACAAAGCCACTTAACAAAGGGTGCCAGGATACCCCCAGGCTGCATTCTGAGACAGGAGGACAGTACTGAGTAAATCTCAGTCTTTCATTACCTCTTTTTTTCTCTCCCTTCTGCTTGTGAACACAATCATGTCTAGTTCTCTTTGGAAGAGATCAGTGATGGAAGGGAAGGTTCTGGCAGGGAGCTGGAGGAAGGCAGGGCCTGCCCTACCCAGCAGGTAGCATCAGGGGCATCTGGCCTGGCCAGAATCCTGCTGGATCGCACTCTCCTGCCCCAGTGATTCTGACAGGCCCTCTGGGGCAGACTCTTTTGTGGCAATTTCTGGCAGTCCCAAATGTGGCTCGTTGTCAAGCCTCTGGATCAGTGCCCAGGAGCCTGTTGGAAGTCCAGACTCCAAGTCAAGAAGAGCAGGATTAACTGGCCAGTTGCCAAGATAATATTTTTCTTCCCAAGTGAGAATGCTGCCTAGGAAATAAGTCTAAGTCCCTTACTCTCTTATCTCCCCATCAGTCTCCTTGAAAGAAGTAATTGTTAAAAGACACTTTAAGTGGATCCTCCCCTCCATAGAAAATGGTTTTATTTGTATAACAAATTGGTGTATGGTGCCTATACACCATTGTCTTTATAATATTCTGTGTTGAACAAATATTAGCTCATTCAATCCTTGCCAAAAACACCCAGAGACATAGGTACAGCTTTTATCCATGCTTTAGAGATAAGGGCATAGAGGTGAAAGAGGCTTTGAGGTTTATGTAACCCAGGGCCATAGTGCTTAGGACTAAAGCTGGGGCTTGAACCAAAGCCGTCCAACTTCAGTCTATTTGCTCTGCTGACTATTTTCTTTACCTAGAGGAAATTTGGAAATTTATTCTTTCCCTAAAGAAAGTATATGGGGTTTTTTTTGTAAGTTGGTATAAATACAAATAGAAAACTGCACAAATCCTAAATGTAGATAGTCCAGTGGATTTTCACAAGTTGAACAGTTGGGTACCTGATATTATGCTTCTGAGAGAAGTTAGAACACCAGCCCCTCAGGGGAGCACCTTCACCTCCATATTTAAGGCAAAGTCCTTATTCTGACTTTCCCATCATGGGTTATTTTGAACTAGCTAAAATACTTCACACACACACACACACACACACACACACACACACACACATACACACACAAAATACCTTCCTTTGTGTCTACTTTATTTCCTTTCATTTTATCATTGTTTTGGGTAGAATTCAAATTGATTGGATTTTCTTATTGTATAGTATTTCATTTTGGATTATATAATAATTGGTTTATCAATTCTAGCAGTGATAGACTTTTTGCTAATTTTCTAGTTTGAGACTATACTAATAGTACTAATTTATATGTATTTTGGTGACTGCATTAGTATATTTCAATTGAGAATATACTGTAGCATATTCAAATATTCATCTTTAGTTGATACTATTGTACAGTTTTCCAATGTGGGTATAGCAGTTAACAACCACATCTGCAGTGTCTAGAATTTCCAGTTGTTCCACACTCTTGCTAACATTTGTGATTTCTTGTCTTTATTTTCATCCATTCTGGTGGGCATGTTTTACAGTTCTAAAAGATAAGTATGTTTTTAGAAGAGTCTTCGATTTACAGAACCATTGAACAGATATGACAGAGAGCTTCATGCACCCTGATCCATTTCTCTTATTACAGCATTGTGGTGATTTGAATATGTTTGGCTCAGGGACTGGCACTATTTGGTGGTGCGGCCTTGCTGGAGGAAGTGTGTCACGGTCACAGTGGGCTTTGAGACCATTCTCCTAGCTGCTTGGAAGACAGTCTAAAGTCTGTTTGCTTTCTAATCAATATGTAGAATTCTCAGCCCCTTCTTTCAGTACCATGCCTGCCTGGATGCTGCCATGGTCCTGCTTTGATGAAATAATGGACAGAGCCTCTGAGCCTTTAAGCCAGCCCCAATTGAATGTTGTCCTTATAAGAGTTGCTTTGGTCATGGTGTCTGTTCACAGCACTAAAACCCTAAGACAGGTATCTTATGTTAGTATGGTACATCCTATACAATCCATGAACCAATATTAATACACTATCATTCATATTTTTAAACATCAAAGACATGAAGTGAATGATAGTGTTAATGTCTTCTATCTTTGCCAAGTGGAAGATTGTTAAGGAACAGTTTCCCTTTCACTATTCAAGTGGACCAAGTTATGCTTCTCATACAATTATATGCTTCAGGAACTAAGAACAATTAGCTGATATAAGTAGATGGCTGCAGCACAAACTTTATGATGATCATTGTGGGTCAGAGAGTCTCCAAAGTTAAACCTTAGAAGAATATGGGGCTCCTGTTAAAATGTCAATGTTTGGATTCCCGATAAAAGTCAAACCTCTAGAGATTCAGGCCAGGAATGTGCCCTTTGGAAAAAAAATCTCAGGTGAATCTAATATAACCCCCAAACTGATAACCTGTATTGTTTTCTACATTAAAAAGCCAAATCAGGACACATACCCATGACATATAAAGTTCGGTGGGTGTGTCATTGAGGGGGGGGTGGAGGTTAATACAAACACACTCATTTCATTCTTTTGTTGTTGTTGTTTTTGAATGGGACCAATGTATTACCTACTGTGAGCTAACAAAGAACATTGGTTCTTGTTTGAAGAATAAAAAAATATGTGCATAAAAAGGGGAGCCTGTCAAAACCATACTTCTAAGGACTCTTGTGTTAGCTTTCAAGACCTTCGAGGAGAATTGGGAAAAGGTTACAGTGATGCAGCTGGTCCTCAGTGAGTGAGGAAGCAGAAATAGGCAGTTGGGGTCTTTAGCTACTTTGAGATCTCCATAGGAACTCTAATGTTAAATAGGGCGTGGAGGCCAGCAGGAAGAAATCAGTGAATAAAATATTCCAAAGGCAAATTCCAGAGAAGTGGCAGCCAGGGCTAAATGGGACAATAGACAATACACATTGATTTAAGCCTGTCAATTTAGCAGCATGTTTGTTGAAATAACCCTTTGCATTCTATAAAAAGCATGGGGGTGCAGATTTCTGAATCCCTGCAGGAAACTACAGACTCCTGGGAGGGAATAATGGCAGCCCCAAATGGGACCTTAACAACAAAGGTAATTATTTTAGTATTTTCCAGTAGATCTCAGCTGTCTGGTATTGTCAGGTTCTATTCACAGAGAGGGGAATTTAGAGCGAGTTAATTCAGTGGATGGGGAGGGGAGCTGGGATTAATGGAAGGAAAGGGGATGGGGGAGGAAAGAAGGGAGGAAGGAAGCAGATAAGGGAGAGAAGGACTGTGACTAGGAAGTCCAACTTTTTTCACTCTGGTACTATTAACTGACACGATGGACCCCAAGGCAAGGTGTCAATGCTGTAGTAATAAATGCCAAGATCAAATTTCCAGGAACAAATATAAGAGGACTCTAAAACAAGCAATTTGTCAAACTGTGTTCAGGGTACAAGGAAGCATAAAGAAATCAGGGAGAAAGTAGGTCACTAACAAATTTTCATGGAAACAGCTGGGAAGCCATTATGGGTGCTAGTGTTGAGACTAATTAAAAAGTGGTAAAGCCACAGATGAAGGTGGCACCACATGGGGTTGGTGGAGTCAGGTCACCAAAGAGAAGACAAGTTTGAAATTCATTATTATTTTTGCGGCTGTTTGGAAAACCCAAACATGTGAATTTAACAGATCTATAGGTGAGTCTCTTGGTGAGGTAGATCTCATTCTAAAATGTCACAGAGAAGCAGCAGGGCTTTCCAGGGGAATGATAATTGCAAGTGTCTGTTTTATACAGGGAGGAAAGCATTGCCTTGCCAGTGCCAGAGCAATGAATATTATTTCATTATCAAAGTACAGAAGTAAACACAGAAGGAAAATGCTCAAAGATTCGGGCATGGGAGAATTGTTTATGAGGGTCAGCTTCCACATCTTCAATCAAGATTAATGCTCTTGCTGATGGAAAGGAGCAGTTGTCCTACAAGATTACATAATTACCAGATGATGAAGAAGAGCATTATGTCCAGAGCTTAAAACACTGTTTTTCTGGTATCTTAGGAAATTTTGCTTGAAAATTTACTCAGATTGTCTTGAGTACCAGCAGTCTAAGAAAAAAAAAATTCAAGCGGCTTAAGGACCATAGTCCCCAAACAATGATGATTTATACAAATCTTTTGGTCAGGGAGGAACTGAACTAGTAGTTATTTTTTAAGCATTTTCTCTTAGCTGCTGCTTCCTTTGATCTCACTGTCAGTATTCTGGGAAGCACCATGAGAGAGATCAGCCTCTTTTACATAAAAGGATATTTAAACTCAGAGGTGTTGAGTCACCCTCTAAAGTCACAAAGCTTATTAAAAACCCAGATCAAGCTCCCAACTACTGTTCTTTGACATTGAGAGTGCCCTTCCACCATGTTGTTTTATAAACTGGACTTGGACACATAAATATGATGTGTGAACACATGCTAGGAAGAAGAGAGGATCAGAAGCAGAGGGATCCTACATGAGCTCCCATAGAACTATTGGCTACAACAGCAAGCAGTTACTCTCTAGCAGTGCAAGCCAGAATTCCTAAAGAACAGCATTAGTGAGACTGGGGGAGAACTTATGTTGCCTATGGGGGTATGTGCATGCCTGGGGCAGGGGTGGAGAAGAGGAGGGAGGGGAAAGGAGAGAAGTGGGGAGGGGGGGCAGAAGGGAGAGGAAAGGAGAGGAAAGAATGCCGATGTATATGACTTTAAGATATTGCTTTGTGGGATAGTTAGGATTTGTAAAGTGGTAGGGAAGGGATGTAGGGTCAGACTTTCCTTTCACATGGGGCTTTGGTCTGTGGTAAACCATGGAGGTGCTTCCTATGCTGTCTCAAAATGGAGAAGGACAGAGGTTTCTGAGGAAGACAGGACATTGCTCAGTTGGAAATAGCCCAGTACATTCATAAGAACAGAGGCAGATGCCACCGAGGCAGTGGTAGGGAAAGGTAGTGGCTTGCTGTACATTTCAAAGGATGCATTTTTCTGGCATATGGGTTACCTTGTATGGTAGCCAGTGTGGAGCAACCTAACACGGATGCATCTATACCTACTTCTATACCAAGTATGTGTACTTTGACCTTTCTGTCTCTAAGGACACTGTTTCCGAAACATAAAGAGTTCATGGAGAGCACCATATCTTTTTCATTTCTTCAAATGTTAAGTCTGTAAAGCTTTTCATTTCTGTTCTCATATACATTTACACATACGTTTGCATTTCTTCCCTTTGGAATTTCCAGTGATTGCAGGGTTGGACATTTGAATGGAGATAAACTGCATTCTTTCCTTCTGAAGGGTAAAATTCTAGAACTCTCCAGGCCAAGAGCCAGGGCAGTCTTCGACAAAACATACTGATTTCATTTGGGGACAGTGAATTGATACTTGTAACCATATCAAACTTCTCTCTACGATATCTCAGAGCCTGGAAAATAGAACAAAAGGAATTTACATTCCTTTCTATCTTTCCAGAGTCTACAGTTTCTCATCCACTCCTGCCAAGGCTACTATACAGTTTGACATTTATCTACTCTGTCCCTTTCCCATCACTATTCCAACAAGCGGCATGCTAAAACCTAAGTACTAAAAGATGTTCCTGCCACCTCATACCACAGTACAACACAAGCCCTGTGTCACTCTTTCCCTGGCCAAAGTCATGAAACCGCTTTAGCTTTAACTCTGATTGGCACCCCAAACCAGAGGGACAAGAAGAGAAGGACATCTATTTCGTTAAGTACCTGGGCAAAGTCTCTGGCATATGCAGGCCAAAAGAAATCGACTTGATTCTGGTGAACTTTTAACAGTTAATGAATGGAAGGTTCTCATGTGCCTGAGAATCTCAAATGACCTTTTATTTTTACTGCACATGGTTCTACTTCAGAAACTTAAGAATGTCACTGAAACAATAGAATTAAATTAACAATAATTAATTAATTAATTTATTTATTTATTTATTGTGTGTGTGTGTGTGTGTCCCCGAAGCTGCGCATGCGTATGTGCTGTGCATCTGCCAAGGTCAAGAGATAGCATACTTTCTGGGGGTCAAATTCATATTGTCATGCTTGGGCAGCAAGTATATTTACCTGCTGAGCCTAAGTGCTCTTATTCTTAATAGTAGGGTTAAAATAGTCAGTAGTTCATAGATATGTTTATACAGTATAAATAATATATCAATAAAAATATCTGTAGGCATGGGTTATTTAATGGATGGGCTTGCCTATTTAACATAAAGAATTAAATCTTGGCTGAGCGGTTGATAGAGTGTTATCAACATCTTTCAGAATTGACTTAATATTTTGATTTTATAATCAATCATCAATGCTGAGAATGCAGCTTTGCAAAAATACATAGTACAAAATGGCAGAAGTATGTTTGGGACCATTTCAGAAATTGTTAGAAATTCTGTCCTAAAGCCAAACTGAAATTCACCAAATGGTTTTTGTTTGCAAATGACATTCAAGTCTGTAACTTAGAAGAATTTTGAATCAAATATCCAAACTGAATACTTTGTGAGATAGAGCAATGCAATACTTCCATAAATGACGGTAGAAAAATGCTGAAGGTCGTCTGTAATTAAACAACTACATTTCTATAAGAGCAAAAATCTTTGTATAGTAAACACAGCAGTTAGTAATACAGAGAGGTCTCAAATCTCAGCCAAGGTATTTTAGGTAGTGTCCTTTGTCATTGTGTGCTATCCTGGCATGTGCAGTCCAAAGTGCACATTGTTGTATATATAGAACTGTGGCCATGCTGCAACTGTGTGATGCAGCGAAGGCGGGTGCCACCAGGACCTCTTCAGATCCATTACACTTTGATGTACTAATTGTTGGCGGTGTGCACTCAGAAACCTTTCATATTTTCCAAAATCTTCACAGCCTCTTTTGTTTGCTTACCTTGTATGGGTTTGAGATCCACAGTGTAAGAGGCTGGACAATAGAGCACATTTTGAGAGATGCTGGTTTTATACAACATCGCGATAATTCTTTACTTGATGGTCAAGTCATGCCTCAAGAAAGAAAGAACTTCTGGGGAGGATCAGTGAGAGGAAGGAAGAAAAGAGCTGATGAAGAGGGTGATTATGTACCTGAATAATCAAGGTTTCAAGTCCAGCAACTCCTACGTAACTCTTTAAGGTCACTGTAATCAGTGTGTAGCATTAGTATTTGATACTTGATTGCTGAGTGAGTGAATGAATGAATGAACAAATAAATGCCTTCTCTAAGCACGAGTTATCCAGTACCAGTTGATCCTAATTATCCTTTGACACATGATGTTTTTAATAATGTAAGATACATTTCTCTGATGATTTCAGGCTCCTAGTAGTAAATAAGTAATCAAATTAGTGACGAAGTGTCTGTTGTACCCTGTGACCCAGGAAAAAAAAGATACACCAGAACAGGCAGCTTAGGATATGAGGTGCCTGGTAACTTTTCTGTTTGATGTGAAAAGCAGTGAAGACACATCTGGCTATGTCCTGATGTGGGCTTTCCTCCCAGCACATGGGATAAACTATGCTCTTACAGTGCTACAAAAGGCCATCATATTCGGGCCCATGATTTGATACAGTGGTGTGTCACCTGGAAGCTATGCCTCAAGTACTGTGTTATTAATGGCAGACACTTGGGAATGTTTGACTTCCAATATAAATAAGAGCACATTTAAAACTGCAGCTAGCTTCACTTTGACTCCCAGTTTGATAGGCTTTCATAAGTGAGAAAGAAAACAGCTTGCTTGCCAGGAATCACACATGCTTGCACCATCAGACATATGTATCTTATTGGAACAGAAATGATGAGGGTGCTGGAGAACAGCTAAGGAAATGCAGTTTTCTATGCAAATGCTAAGCCAGAAACTAGGTAAAACAAAACAAAACAAGTCCTATGAGCCTTCATTGGAGGTCAGTGAGTCCTGTAGTTAACTTACTTACCTTTCTCCTTTGGAGCACAGAATGTTTTCCTTGGTGGTGGAATCCACATCATAGGTCAACTCCCTTAGGTCATTAAGTATGGAAGCCCTAAAAACCCATTCCTTGTGGTCTTTAGCTCACAGGAATAGCCAGTCCTCTAGTCAAGCCTAAGCATCCGTTATCAGGGAAACCACATTCTGCCTAAGAGTTTCTATGGCTGCTCTCTGCCCTCAGGTCTTGATTGAGGTCCAGTTTCTCTGCATTCCAATCCATTCCTATTAGCAGGAACCAACAAGCTCCCATAAATGGAAGAGTTTATCACTGTGGGCAAAGGGTTAACACAGCCTTTTTCCCTTCTCTGTGGAAATCTGTCCTTGTGTTAACTTACCAGCTCTGTTGCCCTGGTAACGTGGTGAAGGTGGAATGTCAGCTGTGTTACCAGGAAATATTGCTTATAGTAAAAATGACCCAATTGTTAAATTGCTTCTGGTGCTGCTGGATTGTAAATGAATCTAAATACCTGGCAGGGAGCCATAGCTTTGGGCTTCCCTGACTGTGGAACACTCACATGACCCCAGGAAACTACAGTTGTTTACAAAATATACCATCCTGTGGGATCTGGGGATTCCAAACCAAGATACACCTCATACTTTCTCTACATCATTTTTTGTTCTCTTCTGAGCTGCTACCTGGGGATACAGAGATGAACCCATGGATGAATGTAGTCTCCTAGAAAGACCCTCTCAGAGGACACTCACCTAGAGTTGCCCTGCTGATCAAGATGGTTTCTGGCTCCTTTTCTGCCAAGTAGATTCACGCAAATGGTGGCCTATGGTAGCCTGTAGGTTGCAAAATTTTGCTGAATCCAGGGATTTTTCAGTGGACAAGAGTCACAAGAGAAAGGCTATGTTCTCCGTACTCACTGGAGTTGACATGGGGTGTGATCTTCAGATCCTGCTTTCTAGTTCATGCTGGTCTAATCCTTACAAGGACAGTTTGCAGGAACATGTTTCCCTGTCATTTTAAGGTTTTTCTTTAGAAATGGACTTGTTATCATTGAACAGGAGTAGGCAGCCGGAAAGGCTGAGAAGCATTCCCACTCAAAGAGTTTTTCAAAAGTTTAACATCTGTGGGGTGGCTCTGACTCTTTTTTAATTTCTCATATAGCTGATTCTCCTAGCATGTTTCAGATGACTGGAGCATGTTTCCAGTGTTGTATTTTATTAAGCATGTTAACTTCTGTTGCTATTTGTGCGCTTGTTAGTAATAATTATATTGCAACTCCCTTCACAGGCCGATATGGGCGAGGTGGGAGAGGTTCAAGATCTACCACTTGGGGAGTCCATTGTATTCCCTGAAAACTGCACTAAGTACTCTATGTGTGTAAAGATGTAAATAACTAACTATACATGGTAGAAACTATTATATACTATCTTCATCCAAAGTACGAGGTGACTGAAAGCTACAGCAAGTCATGACTTACCCAAGGCCACATTGCTTTGCAAGTAACAGAGACGATGTATTTGTACCCATAGTGTCCCATTTCAGAATTGGAGTGTTGTCGCTGGTAGAGTATCTTAGCCCTCTGGGTCTCATAATAAAAGCAATGTTTTGTTCCGTTTCAGGGACGGAACCTAACCCAGATGTTATTAACTATATTGCTCAATTTCATCAGAAAAAAACCTTGAGTGGGTGAACAGAGGTACAGCTTGACATCATTGGAGTAAAACTTCAAATCTGCAAGCCTGAGCTGTATCTAGTCCTCCTTGTCAGAGTTGAATTTCTTCTCATTGCTGCCTACTTGCAAAAACACATTTTCAGGTAGCTAAGTAAAACAGGAGCTACTTAAAGATCATTTCTAAAAAGGCAAGTAGGAGGTAAGAGAATAGGCAGGGTGGGAGGGTTCGTGAATGAAAGGGGGGTATTGTAGCATCCTACCAATCTATGTTTCTGATGCTCAGCAACCTTGAAAGAGAACATTAAGATATCCTTTACTCTCAGGTCTGACTTCCCAGAGAGAGGGAGCCATAAATGAAAGCCTGCTTTGTGTGGCTATATGACTGCAGAGATAATGGCCTAGAGTTCATTCTTCTAAGTGTGTGTGTGTGTGTGTGTGTGTGTGTGTGTGTGTGTGTGTGTGTGTGTGTGTGTGTGTGTTTCGAAGCCCTTATTGCTACAAAACAACCTCACAATTATCTACTGTTCACCTTGGCTTCAGTCTTTCTAAAAATAATTACGATAGTGACTTAAAAAAAAAAAAAAACACCTACCTGCTATCTATACTCAGGGCAATTTCTTGATCCTGAAGGATTTAACAAACAACCAACAAAGCCTCAGACCCTGCCTGACCCGATATCAACTTGAAACCTGAGCAGTCTTTAGACTGAATCAGATATGGAACACCACCCTTCACTGAAACCTTGACTGTTGGGCTAAGGCCAGAGTTGAATTTTGGTTGGAACTTATAAGTGCAGTCATGTATCCATTTGATGGTCAATGCCCATGCTGCCACATGACTGTCAAATAATTTGAATATCACTTTTGAATATTATGACTGTACCAAAGTTCCAAGGTATAAAGTCATTTCAGTGAGAAGAAATGTGGTCACCCCGTCAGTGATTTATTTAATAACAAGTTAAGAAAGACAACGAAGGAGACAGGTATGCAAATAAACAACCACCTCCTGGTAAAACTCGAAGTAAGATTAATGTGGAATTAAGTGTTTTTTTTAAAGCCATGAAAAGCCAAAAGAGGAAGACAGTACTTGGACACTGGGATGCCAGGGAGGTTTGAAGGGAGAAATGACACTTGATCTGGGTCTTAATGGTCTTGAAGTAGGAGCTCACCAGGACATGAAGCAGAGGGAACAAGTACCATGCTTTGGAAAATAGAATTTGAGTGATAACAGTCATTGTGAGGACAGGAACTGAAGTGGAGGAATCTCTGTTACTGCCCTATCCTGAAGTGCTTCAAATTCCACGGTAGAAATGTATTTAATTCCGTAAAGGACTGGAAGTCCATATATATTTGTTTCAGAGACAATAGTGCTTGATTTGAAGAAAGATGACTATTGCAGGCATGTGGTATTGTGACCAGGAGGGAGAAATGGACTAGTGTCAGTGGAACTGTCAGGAAAATGGAACTTTGCACGAGAGTTTAGGAGTCCTTTGACCTATGGAAGTAACAGAAGGGCTGGGAAGAATTTAACATATGGAATTGAGAGTCACCAAGACAAAGTCTACAGCACTTGGTTAATTGGATTTGGAAGACAGAGAGAGATGATTTTAAAGGTTGAAGCGCATGGGCCTGGTTAAATAGGTTTAAAGAATATTTATTTATTTATTTATTTATTTATTTATTTATTTATTTATTTGGTTGGTTGGTTTGTTTTCAGTGCAAGGAATAGAGCTCAGGGAGTTGTCCATAAGTGTGCTCTTTACCAGTAGGTTACCTCATACTAACTACCCCACACCCCACACTAGTTTCAGTGTGTTTTGGAGGCAGACTACTTATGCATTGGAGTTGGCCTTTGATGGTTAGAAGGGAGACTGAGAGAGTGTCCCAAAGCAATGCGTTGGTACTGCCCTCATTAAGACTGCATTCCAGTATATCATACAGACTATTTCTCTTCTGTCATCTGTATCTATATCTAACCAGATTTCTTCTTGAAAATACTGTTTCAACCAGAGATTTAGCTCTGCAAATTTTGCTTCCTTCTATTGCATTGGACTCTACAACTATCAAACTGGTTCTCTCATGAATCCTTCACAAGATATGGCTAAAATGATGTAACTTTGTCCCCCGTTATTAAAGCTTTTACTCCCCCTTGTCCACGTAGAGATAATACCCACCTCTCTGAGGGCTGTGAGAAGCAATTGCATACAGTGAGTTTGGGTCTGTGATCTGAAAACTTAACTCCATGTAATCGCATAGATCTGTGGCCACTACTCATGTATGAACTTGGGTGAAGTTTGGTAATGATTACAGCAGATATGCCCATTTCAAAAAGTTTTACTGGCTACTGTTTTGTTTCAGGATGGCTGGCAGGACCACAAATTAAGCTTAAGATGTATCCTGAAACCTTTTAGCCATGCCCCACATTTGATCAGAATCAACCAACTCCTTTGAAAGTTATCATGAAACAAATAGGCAGATAAAAGCAAACTGTGGACTGGCTGAGGTGAAACAGACCCCTTGTTTTGGTTGGTTATTTGATCTTGATCCATATCCTGTCATTAGGCACATTGTCAGATTTAAGAGCTAATTCCAGACTTCCATTTATCTGGGGGGGTGAGGCACTGAATGAAATTATAGTCGAGGAGAAAAATCCTATCTACTTCCTTGCAATTGAGTCTATCCTTCAATTTCTGTCTAGTTTTGAGGGCACCTTTCCCCATATTTTGGCCCAAGGCTATGCCAACATATTCAGGTCTAGGTCAGTGGACGAATGTGCTAACACAGCTGCAGGCTTTGAAAATATAAACAACGTTGAGAGGACTTATCAAAGGGAGAGAAACATTTTCAAATGTTATTTTTTAAATACAAACTTGCTTGGCTTGGGCATAGTGGCACCTTCCTGGCTCCTAGCATTGGGAGAACCAAGGCAGGAAGTGTTCAAGTTCCAAGCCAGCCTAGACTACATGGTACCCAGCCACCTCCATCTTAAACAGGCAGTCAAGCAAACAAATAGGAGATACTTGTCTGGCCCTGTAGCACTGACTATTGTGTGTGTGTGTAATGGCTGACAGGGTGCTGGCATGGTAGTCAGAGGACAGACAACCTGGAGTTATCAGCTTCAACTCAAGTCCTTTTTATGCTCTTTTACCTGCTGAACTGTTTTCCCAGCCCTGGCTTTTTCATAATAAAGTTGTTCTAGACATGTTATTTACATTTAAATTCTTATCCATGTGGAGTTTAAGGAAGACTATAGGGCAAAAATCTTTAGCCTTCAGTGTTTTAAGCCAACAAACGGAAGCCAAATTAGCCATACCCAGGTGCTTAGAGAGTGTCTATTAACTCTTGTTTCTACAGCAGAGAGCACTTACTGCCTCCATCTGACTGTAAAAACTATCTTCCAACCCACAGTATGAAAGGAAACCTTTGCTAGCTACTCTTCCAACAGAGGATGAATATCTAGAATGTATAAAGAACTGGAAACGTTCACAGAGAAAAAGCAGTCCCGTTGACAAATGGGCAATCTGTTTAACCGTTTGGTATGGAAATCAGTGTGGAAATTCTTTAAAAAAAATCTAAGACTGGAGCTACCATGTGATACAGCTATACTTCTCTTTATTCTAGAAGGATTCTAAGACAAAATACTATGAAAAATACCCGAATGTCTGTAGATTGTTGTGCTATTCATCCCTGATAAGATTTAGAGTTAGCCCAGGTATCCATTAGCAGAGAAAGATAATATGGTGTAGACGTATATACACAGTGGCATTTCATTCAATTACCAAGACAAACAAAATTCTGTCATTTTCAGGAAAATGGATGAACTGGAAATATTACATGTTAATCAAAATAGGGCAGACTCATAAAGTTAAGTATCACATAAAGTTAAGTTCTTACATGTGGAACCTAAAGAGAAAAGGAGTAGTGTATTCAAAGTAGAACCAGAGAAGAGAAAGACAGTAGCGGGAGAGATGGACAAAATATGCATATATGCAATAGCCACAATGACGCTTAGGAGATTTAAGAATCTATGTGATATAATTAAAAATAAACTGCGTATCATTGGGACTGAACGTCTAGGCTTCAATCGACTGCCATCAAGCAGGAGTGGGTGGAGTCTTAGGAGATGTGTGCATTGTCACAGGCAATAGATGCAGGTTGTAAGGGAACTGCCAGGGAAGCAAAGGATGCAAGTCTCATTTGCTGTTTGTTTCTGTAAACATCATCTGAAGTGAGCTAGCATTCAACTCTGGTTAAGTATAGGTGCATATATAGTTGGTCAGTGAGAGTCACTAGTAAAGTTTTCCTTTCCCCCAACATTGTATTATGAACATTTTCAAACAATGTAGGTTCCATAATAATATTAATTTACAAACCCTCTAACTGGTGTAAGTAGTAGGGGTTTTAACCAGGCTAAGTTCAGTCATGAAAATTTATTTTTGTGCATTCCCCATTGCTTCTATGCATTTTATTATTGTAGAAAAATAAGCGTCCATCTTTTTGCAGTAGGGAAGCATTGCCCTCTAGACTTGGAGCAGCACACATTTGAAATTAATGCATTTCTTCTTCCCTGTGTCCTTCCCATGATTCCATCAACCATACCCCGTGTTTTCCCCATCCTACCCCCAGTTTTTAGACTCCTAATCTCATAGGTATCCTTTCTCTTTGTCTTTTGCTTCTTATCTCGAGGGGTCTCTCTTAGCAATAGCTCTGTTCCTTTCCTAGTTCCTTTTAGTTGCTACTGTGGTATTGAGCATCAAATTTAATGAGTATTTTCTCTCATGCCAGACAGCATGCAAAGCATTTTTACGCTTCATCACACTTAGTCCTCATACTGATTCTTTGAAGAAAGCAATTATCATGCCCATTTCACAGATGGAAAAAATAGAAATATGTTACTTTTCTCCCAAATACTGTTCCATACCTCACTGCACTCTGGAAATGCCTTGAATCTTCAAGTTTCTGGGCCATCATTTGCATGTTTTCTGTACTTTCATCATGTTTTTTTCCCCCTTCCATCCACTCACTCCCACCTCACCACCTTGGCATTCCCCTACACTGAGGAAATGAGCCTTCAGAGGACCAAGGGCTTTTCCTCCTATTGATGCCAGACAATATCATCCTCTGCTACATATGTGACTGGAGTCATGAGTCCCTCCATGTGTACAAATTGGTTGGTGGTTTAGTCCCTGGTAGCTTTGGTGGGATCTGGTTGGTTGATTGTGTTGTTCTTCCTACTTTCATCTTTCTAGTTGTGCAAACTCTTCTCAGCTTTCCAGGTCCCACTCTACCACAGCTGCAAGTGTCCTTTTCTTAAGTTGCCTCTCTCATGGCTTATACCGCTTCCTGGGTTATCTTTACATATAGTAGCATCATCAAGTGCTTGCCCTATCCTCTTAAAGTAAACTTAATCCCCTTATATGCTTGTGTACAATAGACCTATGCTCTGTAGATTGATTGCTTTCTCTTAGCCAGCACTATTTTCATCACTCTTCATCACATCTGATAGTAATGATGTTGTAATGATATTGAACAAATAATAAGGCTGTTAAAGACAAAGTGATGACTGTCTCTCCATCTAGTAGCTCCTGAGTTTAGGGGTCAAGATCCAAATGATCATTTGTACTAAAAGCACAAACTAAATAAACCCCCCCAGTTTATTTAGTTGTGTGTGTGTGTGTGTGTGTGTGTGTGTGTGTGTGTGTGTGTGTGTGTGTGTGTGTGTGTGTGAAGGACTGGCTTCATTTCCTTTAATCCTTTTCCTTACTCTCACTGTCGTAACATTTTGAACAAGAACCCTTTGCTTCTGACTTTACCCACAATGCAAGCAGCACAGTTTAAAGGTTTTGACTCTTCACATCTGACTTCAACCCAGGTCGGTGTTTAGAACATGCATCTCATTTCTGTTTTTATAAATGCTGTTCTCTTCCTCGCTGCATCCCTTCCATTCCATTTCACTTAAGGCTGTCGTTTAATTATTATTTATTTATGTCACTGGGACATATGTGGATGAGGACAGTTAAATATGAGGGAACTTACACTTTGGATAATCACTAGCCAGACCATTTTGACAGACAGTTCTCCTAACGACAACTATAAGTGAGGGATAAAATATAAAGAAGCTACAGATCTATGAACTTTGTATGAAATTGAATGAATGAATGAATGGGTTTACTTAGCTGGTGATGCTTCTGTTTAGCCTACTCTGTGCTTTCTTTTGGAGGTGGGAACAAGAGCGTAGTGTTTGGTCTGTTTTTGCAGGATTAAGAGAGACACCTGGTATCACTTAGTACTGATTGGGTTGGGGAGGCAGCATTGAAGTGCTGAGAGTCCTCCAAAAGAAGGTCCGCATTGTTGAGAAGTGATGCTGGAGTGGGGGGGCGAAGAGAAGGAGGGATGAGTGATAGCCATAAGCAGTGATCTTCTCTCCAGAGGCATGGAGCTGTTGACAGAACAAATAATCACATTGGAAAGACTTTGAAGCTCCCCACATGGTCAGCAGACAAGGGGCCACAAGACTTAGCCATAAATGCTGGAGTTTGTTCAGAGAGCAGAAGGGAGACCTTGCCTTCCCTTGAAGCTAAACCAATCTGAGACCACAGAACTTCAGCCTGAGGGCTAGGGCTAGGCAGAGAGCTTGCTTTTGAAACTTGAGCTTGTGTTGCTATGATGATGGGGGGTGGGAATGGGATGTTGATGTACGTTCCACTTGTACAAGCAAACCCTCCCATAATCTTGACCTTGGGAAGAAAAAATATTACATAATCCTTTCATTGCAGTAGGCTACTTTCCATGCATACAGCTTTGATTTTTAGCTAGCTATTGGTGTACTGTTAAGATTCCAGCATCCATACTTAACACCTGCTTGTTCCATTTCCAATATTTTATGTAATACCTGTAACTATGCTACCTCACGTTTGAATTCACTCGGGAATTCACAAATGAAGATCCACCCACACCCATCCCCTGCGCTCACATTCTTGGCAATTTCCCACCTTCCTTGGGTAATAAAGGTTTTTGGCAACAGCCAGGGTTACCAACAGGTAGGCACACAGTGGATCTATGGGTCTGTGGGTCTTCAAGTATCTTGTGTTAATCCAGGCTTTGCTCCAAACAGTTGCCAGTGTTGTTTTTTCCCAACTTCACATCATATTGAATGTTTTTCTTTTTGTACACCCCCCCCCAACACATAATAGTGACATGAGTACCTTTTGACCCTCTTTCCTTACTGCTCTAATGGCCTATTTGTCCACTATATCTTTTGTTTTGCTTTATTGTTTGTTCTTTTCTTCTCCATTTTCTCTATGTCCCATGATCGACTCTCATCATGTCCTGCTTAAAATGTTGCCACGGCCTTCACAAATCTCTTGCTCTGATTTCTATAATCACCCTGATTCTGACTAATTTACTTGGCATGCCTGGTCCTTACCAGCTTTTCACTCTCTGCATACTCTGTCTGCCCACTGATCCCTATCCATTTGTTGGCTGTCCCCCTGTGGACATCTCATTGATGTATATCTATATCTATCTATCTATCTATCTATCTATCTATCTATCTATCTATCTATCTATCTATCTATCTCATGGTGGGAGTCCCTCCTAATCTCAACAGGCAGTGTTCTTCACTCTTCATCCTGTGTTCCTATAATATTTTATTGGGGGCCCCTTTTAAGCATTTATTTCCATTTGTACGTTAGTGATGTGCTTGGAACCACTGGACTGTAAGTCCCTTTGAGCTAAGGGATGGTCGAATTTGTTTCTGCCTTACACTGTGGCACTAACAAGCATCCTGGGCCTCTCAGCAATAATATATAGTATCCCTAGGCTGGAGGTAGAGACGGCTGAGCACTTGCTGCTGTAAGGACAGATTCATTTGGTTAAGGCCCTTTAAATGGCAAACCAAGTTGTGCTCACTATTGCGTCTGTCACTGTCCTAGGTTGACTGGATGATGCTACCTCCTCAGAGATCCTAGCACTGGGTTGTTGGTAGCAGTTTGTTAATTTTGTAAGCTGAATGGCTCTCTCTTTATTTCCAGCCTTGCCACAAACTTTATGAAGTTATGGCCTGCTATTGGCTTCCTGGGTGTACCCCGAATATACAGAATTCTATTGACAAAGCACTTCAAAATCCTTGTTGGGTTGGGGTCCCTGTCTACCTTGCAGCTGCTCCTACAAACCCACATTGATCTGCACTTCCCTTCTAGAACCAAGAGATCTAAAGTCATATCTCACATATAAGTCAATTGTAGGTTTTAGTATCTGCAGCACCACGGTGCCTGGGGTTCAGATGCTCATGGCTTTGATCAGATTAGAACTTGTTTGACGTTTCAGCACTTTCAAGTGACCAAATACATAGAAAACATCTTTCACAGCAAAAAGAACATCATTTCTGAATCCAAAATAATTATATATAACATATAAAAATATAAATATATATCAATGTATACACACACATTTCCTTTTCTCCTTTTTCCTAACCTATAGTACCCCTCAGACCAATTTAAAGCTTAAAGGGTTTAGACAAAATATATTCTGGAACCAATGAAATGAAGTGTGTCACCTAGGCCAGAATGTAGCCTGTGTGTCTCATGCAAGACCAAGAAATCATTCACTATTGCTGATTTAGAATAGGAAACTTGGGTGGATAATAATGTATTTCCCCAGAATGCTGAGAGGGGGATGCTTGGCCCCAGGGCTAGCTGGGATTTGAGGATGGAGACCTAAAGAGAAACTGAAATGGCTCTAGAGCCTTAAGGGTTTTCAAACAGGTGCAGTCTCTCTCTTCTATCCCTCTGGGAAGCATGCTGTCCGCAGTTGGATGAGTGCTTCAGCCGCAGTTCTCTGAGCTCTTGGATGAAAATGGCAAATTTCCTCCTCAAATGAGCTGATTATCTGCTGCAGTTGGGTGCAAGGCATCCCTCAGCTATGGCGGGAATTACAGCTTCCATCTGTTCCCTAATGTGAAAAATGTGTGCAGGCCTCTGTGCTACCAAGCTACATGAACTTTAGACATTCAGATCTGCTGACACATTTGGGTCGGAGCCCTCAGAATGGCTTTTGTCAATTATTTCATTACATATCCAAATAACCATCCTGAGGGTGGTCTGGATTTGTGATCTGTGACAGTGTGGTGCTGACATATTTCTGGCCCTTGGAACTCACTGTTTTTTGGCTTTGTTTAGAGGTTGATGATATATAAGGACTCAGGATATTTAATCATTATTACTTTTGAAGTGAGCACAGTACCACCATTATGAAACATTCTTGGGCACAGTTACAGCCAAATCCACATCATTAATTCTTGGCTTCTTCCCAGAGTTTCCAGTATTTCACCTTGCTCCATTATTTTATTCAGACAAATCAAATAATACTCTGTGCAACTTTATAGGGCAACTTTCATCAGAAAACTGCATGGTCCTCTACAAACTTTTATTCCTTTAAGTATAAATAAATATCTCTGGAGGGCCATGCATATTTAAATGTTTATTTGTGCAGGAATCCCCCCAGTGGACAAAAAATTTGGCTAAATTTCTATGTGTCCATCTTACAATGCAGACATATAATGTTCCAGCTTAATTTTTCTTGACACCATTTAGTAAATATTCTTTGAGTAAGTGATTAGATACAGAGTCATAAAGGCTTTTCAGACTATGGCCAACCATTAGTTTCTTCTACTGATTTTGTGTACTTGAACATTTTTCAGAGTTATGTCTGGTGCATTTGATGGAAAATTTGTTTTTATTAATTATTAACAGCTTCTGATTGTCACCTAAATGAGGAAGTGTTTTGATTAAGTAAACAGATTAATTCACCAATTGAAAATCCACAGTTATTTAAGACTTAGCTTATGTTTTCATTGCAGTCAGGTTAGGTGGTCTGGTGGTTGGTTGTTTTTATTACCACCAATCTATTTTCACTAAATTGGCAAGCTCTGGACTTTATTACACTATTTCATGCATTTGCGGGATAGGAATACAGTAAATAGTCACCTAGATTTGTTTTCTTTTCTTTCTGATTTCACTGACTACATTTCCCAGCACCCTTTGCAGTTAGGAGAATTGTGGACTGAATTATAACCCAAGTGAGCAGTAGACTCCACTTTCAACTTTGACATTAAAACCTTCCCCTCTATCCTCTTTTCCTTTCCTTCATCTCTGGATGCAGTTAATTATGAGGAATAGCAGGACTATTAGATGAAAAGGATACTGGTTTCCTAGATCACTCAGTGTGGTAGAACACCTCAATTGAACTGCCCTTGAGTGTGACAAAGCAAGAAATTGATCTCTATTTTCTGAAGCCAATGAGATTTGAGAGTTGTCTGTAATGCCAGTTAGCCTACCCTAACTAATATTCTTTTAGATGTGGTGAGATTCAGTACATATTCCCATACACATACTACAAGTTTCAGGGGGGTACACAGAGCACATTATTGGTGTTGACCAGTAGGTCGTGGAAATGTGTAACCAATGAGCCATGTGGTTCTTTGATCACCATGTCCAATTAAGCCACATGGTTATGTGATTTTCTGGTTTGAGTCAGCCTTTAATCTGGGGCAGATGCAACCAAGAACACTTGTGTGTAGTAAAAACTGATCATTTCAGTAAGTGGCTTCCCTGGAGGAAGGAGGAGAATATGCGAATATACATATGAGTTATTGAGGATTTCAGGCTATAGATTCATTGTGTTTTTCTTCTCCGAGCAGCATTTCTTACTCTATATCCATGTCTGGATCATTTGCTTCCCATTCTAGATTCTTGTCATTGCTCATGTGCCTAAACTGACTTCCTACCTTATCGGCAGGTAATTTCTAGCTCTTGGTCCAGACTGGATTCTCTTATAGAATATATATTTTAGATAACAAGAATTATTTTGATTTGACTCCTTTTATCCCCAGCATTCTATTCAGTGTTTGATGTGTCAGACATATACACATGTACGTGGTGTTGAGTGAGTATGAATGACATGGATGACAATTGTATTTTGATAATCAAGAATGAACAACAGGGTCCATAAAGAAGACTCAGTGGTTAAGAGCACTTCCTGCTCTTGCAGAGAACCTGAATTCAGTTTCCAGCACCCACATGGTGGCTTGAAAACATCAACAATTCCAGTTACAAAAGAGTTAATAACTTCTTCCGACCACCTTGGATACTAGTCATGCACATAATAAACATACATAGCAAACAAAATATGCATACACATAAAATAGAATAAATATTTTTTTAAAAATAGTGAACAGTAGGCTTAGAACCATTCAGAAACAAATCCTTAGGCTGCTTAAATGAGACAGGCTGGATTTTAAATTCATGCTAAAAATAAGAAACTCAGGGAGGTTCCTTGACTTTAGCTTTATCAACAGCTAAAATACAAACCACAGTTTAAAACAAAGGAAGGATCCATTTTCAGGTTTTGATTCACTAGCTGCTGTGAGTCTTTAAAAGTTAGAGCTCAACTAGTTAGTGACCCTAGTCATTTCATGAAGACATTTGAGTGCAACGATATGAGTAGAAGTTAAAGCCAATTGCCTTTGTTATGGCCCAGTATAGTTCTTGATGCTTCATTTTGAATTGCATATTCACTTGTTCAATGTTTATTAAGCCTCCTCTATAGTAGAATCTTGTTCCACCATCCTGGGCCATGGAAGGGCATAAGCCATAAAATGTTCCTGCTCTTGAGAATGTTACAACACATGATGACAAATACATAAGCAAAGAGATAGCTAATGGGAATAAAGCTCCAGGAAAAAAATGTAGAGAATTAATGTGATGGAAATTGTCTGGTCTGGGAAGATCTGCCGGTTATAATAGTCTCTAGAGAAGGGTATTCCTATAACATATAAACTGAAGCCGGAATGATAGGAAATCACCAGCCCTTTGAAAATTGGAAAGGATCCTGAATCCTGGTCAAAACAACAGCTAAGGATTTATCTAGTGTAGAGATGAGAGAAGGTGGTGTACCAAAGAATGAGAAGATACCTTACATGGTAGGGACAGAGAATATTGAGGGTAGTCATAGGGAGGACTCAGAGAATGATAGTGGTATGAAACAGAGGGTGGCGGCCCATGGAAAATCTTGTTTGGTTCTGTTTCTAGAGTCTAGATTTAAGTCTGGAGTAGTGGAGAGCTATGAGGAAGAGTTTAAGAAGAGTAAAGACATGGCCTATTGTGTGTTTTGCTCTGTTGAGCAATTGGCTTATTTTAAGCCCCATATGGATCCCCGAGTAGAAGAGGGTTCATCCATAAACTAGAGGCTTGACCTGAAAAGGTCTTTGGGTTTTGGTATTTTCTGATTCTGAGTTTTCTTAGCTTTCAGGGTAAAATAAGTGACCCTTTCTTGAATTGTTAGTAGGCTCTATAAAGCTATTCATCTATGTAAATTATATATGTGTATATTTATATTCCTTTTAATTTAATGATTTTTTTTCTATAAAGCTCTATGTATGGTGGGTGGGATGCAACTGTTCACCTTCAATGAAAGAAACACATTTAAATCCCCTGCTTTACCTTGGTTACCAACCTTAACCATGTGAAAGAACATACCTGAATTCATAGTGTAGTCTGCGGATATACTATTCTAGAAGCTTCTTGCTTCTCAAATTTTATTTCTTGAGGATTAGTGAGATTTATTCCTGGGACATACAACTAGAAACAACATTTGCTATCAAACACTGACAGCCAGGTCCCAATCTCTTATTAAACATCTCCCAATCAGTTCTCTAAATGCTAACATGTGCCGGGAAGGCCTGGCTGGTGAGGGATTACTGAGTGCCTTAAGAGAGGAAATGGGCTGTCAATTATGGAGACAGTGGTTCTCGAGCAGTGTCCCTTCCTCCAGAAGAGGCAAGTTCTAGATCTCTGAACAAACTTAGGTTCTGCAACTTTGAAAAGATGCTCTTTCACGCAAGGCTGGGTATGTACACAAGTCATTGTTCCAAGACAGCTTCCGTCATTTCCCAGGAAGAAATGAAATGATAATATCCAGGCTGTTAGTTGCACAATCATAACCAGAGCTGGATTGTGGTTACACTATATAGTAAACAGGGCCAGAGGAAGCCAATGATGAATGCTGAAAACCAGCTGGCCAGGCATTGTGGACGCTGCACCCATGGGTGGTTTGAGAGGTCAAGTAGTACCATCAGAGGCAATATGCATGTTGGATGGCTCTGCTTGAGTCCTACTGCCAGAACAAAGTGGGAGTTTCTCAGTGGCTTCATTTATGCTCCCTGACAAACATTGTTGTTGGCCCTCCAAACAAGGAAGGGAAAATTAACATGGAGGAGAAACAGCCACTCAGTCACCAATATCCATGCTCTCCTCTTCACCTTTTCACATGGCCTGCTTATATTTCAAAATTTTCCCTGTGGTGGAGTCTTGCTTGAAAATGAAGCCCAAGTTTTCTTTGTTTTGTTTTGTTTTGTTTTTGTTTTTCTTCTTTCATGTGCACAGGTTTTTGTTCATTTGGGGAGGAAGTAGAACTGTGGTTAAGATAGAAGGTAAAGCATATTTCTGATTAGGGTCAGGGCTAGGACACTGAATCTTCTGACTGGTATTCACAATTTCCCCAGAGATGGCAGGAAGTAAACAGCTGCATTCAGACTTGAATTCCAGTTAGTTAATAGAAGAGTAGAGCGTTGGAGTTGGTAGGGAAGTCAAATAGTGACTTCCTGACTGGAAAACTCTTCCAATATCATATTCATGTTTCTTAGACACTGATATGCTCATCTCAAATGCTTGCCTCTCAGTCTATCTCATGTCTTTTTGGTATGCTTTGAGGACTTCTCCAGAAAGTGTATATGTTATTATTTTAATACCCTAATATACAGCATTGAAAAGGTAGGACAGGAAGGAAGGTGTTTGACCCAGGAGCAAGATCCCTCATGGATAAATGAATGCTTTTTGCATGGGAATGAGTTAGTTATTACAAGAGTTTGGCCCCTCTCTTCTCTTTCAAATATGTTGGCTCATCTGCTTGTTGCTTATTATAAACTGAAGTAGTGCAAGCTTCCCATCAGAAATCAAACAGATGCAATGCCATTCATTTATATTTCCTCTCGCCCAGACCTGTGAGCCATTCTTTTCTTATAAATCATTATAACATCTCAAGCATTCTGGAATAGAAATACGAATTGGGCTAAGGCAGTCTTCCAGAGGGCAGCATAGGAGCACAAAATACAACCTAGCATATCCTGGCTCTCCATGCTATCCTTTGCTCCTCTCCACTTGCATGCTTGGCCACCACTGACACTGTTGTGTGCTGGTATCCTGGCACAATAGCTCTTCATGTCACCTCTGAAAGGATACTTGAGTTGCAGGTCTTAACACACAAGTGCCTTCAAAGCCAGGCAGGTAGATTAAATGCAGTTCAGTGCTGGCATAGTATAAGAAGAGATGGTGGGGACCTGGAAACTGTGTGCATTCTAAGTAAATGAAAGCGCCGAAGGTCCATTTAAAAATAAGTCATTGTGGGGTTGGCTTGAAGAGCCACTTGAAGAGCTCAGCTGAAGAGCACTTGGCTAGCATGTAGCATGCACAAGACCCTGGCTTCCATCTCCTGCACTGAGAAAGTCATTGTGCCATTTAAGCAAGACACCCTACACCAAAGTGCCACCCCCAAATAAAGCCTTTTGCTATTATTCATTTCTCACAGGGATGCAGCCATGTCTGAAAATTCTGTTCTAGCTTCTTCTGTTCCTAACACAGCCTGATTAACACAAACAATAATTATGTTTTTGGCTGAATGATTTCCTAACATACATACAAAAAAAAGTCCAAATCATACAGCTCAATGGATAACCAAAAGAATACATCTTAGCACTAACCTGAGAGGTCAAGGCCTAAAATATTACTGCCACCATGGAATCCTTCAAAGGCTCCTCTTCCTCACCAAAGGAGGCTGCTATTTTTATTTTTAACACCACATGTTAGGTTTATAAGAAAATAGAATCATAAAACATGTACTCGTTTTGTGTCTGGCCTCTTTTACTCAATGTTGTATCTGGGAGATTCATCCCAGATGTTGCTGGGTGCAGCAGTGGATTATAGCATGGTGTGAAAATGCCAGGATTTATATATCTGTTCTACTGTTAATTAACATTTGGGTGTTTCTAATTTTAGACTGATGAGTTGTCTTTTAGCATGAATAGGCAGAAGAGAAAGACTTCGTGTCTGAGATGGGAAATGGTCAATGTGCATACAGCCGCCCCTCCAGTGACACTTAGACGTGCAGGAAAAGTGAGGAGCTTTGGGAAGAGGCATCAATAGCAGCTGCTACCAAACCTCTGTAGAACAGAAACCTTCACACTTCCAGAGCAGGACCTTTAGTTCTTAGAAGCCTGGTGGGAAAGACTCGTTATTTTTTCTTATTGTCCTAGGACACCAGTACCATGCATGGACAATTTCTTCATGGCTTCATAGGCAAGTTAGGATGTTCAATAGTTTGTGGTAAGATGGAATCACTCTGAAGTCACACTTAACATTAGTAGGTTGACTTTCAGCTTAGACTTTCTTAATTGCTATTTTCATGTACCTACCATAATTTCACATGGTTTTCTGATATATCTGTGAAATGTACTGCTGTCCCCAGCCAGCCCTAGAATGGGTGTCCCTGACTGGATGGAAATGGAAAGAACTTCGGTGGAATGACACTGAGTAGGCTGCTATGACCATGGGTAGTTTACTAAATTCTTATAGATGAACTTTATCCACACCACTGATAGAAAGATAAGACAGGTTTTTTTTTTTTTTTTTTTTTTTGTCTTTTGTTGCTCTGCTTCCATTTAATGGTGTGTTTCCCCAAAGGAAAAGGCAAAGGGGAATGAAATTCCAGGCTAAAAATACTCAGGGCAAAAACACGGTACTGAGTTTAGCATCTTGTAACTCACAGGCAGCAAAAGTAATTTAACAAGTTTTAAAGAGAAAGCCAGAGAAAGTCTGTACAGCATTAAAGATTCCATTTTCTTTGTGAATTGCATCATCGCCAATCAATCATTTCAAATAGAGCCAAATAAAAAATGCTTCCCTGTTTTATTCTTTGGGGGAATCTCTTTCTTATATTCCGCATAAACGGACTGAAATTCTGCATTCATTTATTTGATCCTCTTGCTGCTTGTTTTGTTGCTGACCAATCATTTGTCATTGGGTGGGCAAATGGGGAAAATGTTTTATCTCCTTCCAATATTCTGCCTTCTCCAAATTGACTGTTTAAGTTTTCATCTGGTCTTATCACTCGCTTCCATCCATTCTCTTAGTGTTGGATTTCTGTCAGGATACTGCACATGAATGTGTAGTGTAATTTCAAATAAATCTAGAAGAAATGGGAAAGTTTCTGGAATTTCTATACCTGAAAAAGCCAAAGTAAGTAAACTTAATTTGCATCCACCAGGAGCTCTGTGAACACTAGTGCTATTGTGGCTTAAAATAATTTCTTGCTAAATGACGTGCCAAGACTAAATTTTTATCGGGGCTTTTATTAAAGCAGATATCTTAACTTTTCTGTGTCTACCCTGTGTTATACCATTTCAGAGGGCCCATGACTATATGATGACTAAGCCCCTGTGGTAGTTTGAACATGTTTGGCTGATAGGGGGTGCTACTGTTAGGAGGTGTGACCTTGTTGGAGGAAGAGTGTCACTGTGGTGTTGGGCTTTGAAGCTCTACCCAGTGTGGAAGAGTTAGTCTGCTCCTGGCTTCCTTCGGATGAAGACCTAGAACTCTCAGCTCCTGTACAGCCATGTTTGCCTGGACACTGCCCTGCTTCTCTCCATTAGGATGCTGGATTGCACCTCAGAACCTGTAAGTCAGCCCCAATTAAATATTGTCCTTTATCATGGTTGCCTTGGTCATGGTGTCTCTTCATAGCAATGGAAACCCTAAGACAGGAGTTGATACTAGGGATTGGAAATATTGCTGTGATAGGCCTGGTCAGGTTTTTGTTTGGAAAATTGTGGATTTTGGAACTTTGCATTTAGAAAGCAGTGGAATGCTTTAAGTTTGGCTTAATGGGTTATCCTAGTAGAAAGATGAAAGTCTTTGTTGCGAGAGCTCTATATCTTCATCCAAAGAAACCCAGGAGCAGGCTCACACTGGGCAGAGCTTCAAAGCCCACCCCCATTGACACATTTCCTCCAACAAGGCCATACCTTCTAACAGTACCACTTGCTATGAGGCCTATTCAAGCCACCATATTACTTTATAAAAGTTGCCTCGGTCATGTTGTTCCTTCACAGCAATGAAAACCCTTAGACAGCCCAAATGTCTTTCTATTAATATATTCAACTCATTTTTTTAAAGCTGTAAGATTTTTCTTTCATTTTTTCCTTTCATTTTTGACATAATGTAACCACAAAATTTCTCTATTCCTTACCTGTCTTGAAACCATCTCACATACCCCTCCCTGCTCTCCTTCAAATTTGACACACACACGCACACACACACACACAGACATATCTATCTATCTATCTATCTATCTATCTATCTATCTATCTATCTATCTATCTATCTATCTATCTATCTATCGATCTACCTATCTATATATCTATATGCATGTATATAATACATTCACCTTTTAGAGTCAGAAATTACATCTAAGACTTATAGCAATGGTACACAGCAAATGCATTTGGGGGTGAAGAAGTGAAGCTTTCTCGTCAGCAGTCATACTCATGCTCATAGTATCAGTGCCATGCAAAAATGAACCAAAGTTAGACAGAGCAGTAGAATGATGGATTATTTTGGATAATGCCTAATGTTACCTCTCTGTCCACAATGGATTTGCTCTAAAGACGAGTAAATTGTTCTTTCTCTTTCTGGGTAAAGCATTGTTTTGCTTTTCCTAAGATCCTTATGAAATCCAAGTGTTATCTGGTTCTAGAACCATAGAAAAGCCTAGTTTCTTTATGTTGAAATCCTTTTCCATTGGTGAACTGATGCCTCTATTTCTACCATCCCTGGTTTTATTCTTCTAGCATCAGGACAATTACATTAAAATGTGAACACCCTTGGGAATTCTTATACCATTATCATGTGACCTTTACGTTAGCATGTTGAAAAGGTTAATGTGTGGTAGAATGGGATTTCTGTATTGGTGAGACCAGAGGCCAGAGAGAGGAAGGAGGAGTTACGGCCTGAAGAGCAGAAAGCTCTAAAATAAGAAGGTAGAAGCTCCCTCAAAAGACATCCACTCCTCTCTAAACGTCTTAATTTGTATGTGTTTATCTTTGTCCTCCTACATGACCTGGCAACTCTGTAATTGTTCCTAACAAACTGAAGCCTTGGCATGTAAATCACTCCAATATTGAGGCAGCTAAGAGCCAAAAAATTCCCCATTATGTGAACATCAGTGGAGATCAAGGTAAGGTAGTGGGGACAAAGGTTGTATTTTCAACTTCACTTATAATAGGAACGTCTTACTCAGGGTCATGGGAATATATTGTATAATATGTGAAGTTACACGTGTCAATTTGTTACTTTTCTTGTTGCTGTGTCAGAAAACAACTTAAGGCAGAAGCAACTTAAAGGAGGAATTTCTTTTGGCTCACTGCTTTCCCATCCATCAGATGGGAAAGGTATCACAGCTGGAGCTCCATCTGTGGTGGCAGGAGCTGTCAGTGTGACTTGTTACATGGTGCCAACCAGGAAAAAGTGAGAGCTCAGGCAAGAATGAAAGCTGATAATGCTTGAAGTCCACCAACAGCCTACCCACTTTCTACAGGTATTTTCCATCTCATGACCTCCCCCCAAAATGGTACCAGCTGGGGACCAACTTTTCAAACCTTAACATCATATGTGCACATGCACAGTGCATGCACATATGTACAGGTGCACATATAAGCATGCATGTGCACACACACACACACACACACACACACACACACACACACTGTGCACATAAATGTTCTTCCTGAAATACTCAGCAAAGCAAGCAACAGAACTTCGGTTTTGGTCTTGCTTGTTTTGGGTTGGCCTTAGGTTGAGATATAAGTGGTGAGTGATAATAAATCTGCACCTTTCAAACAGGAAAATTTGTTCCCTATTATCTGTCATCAGGATAACCAGCATAGTGGCCAGGATTACAGCAGATTCTGCCAGCAATGCCTTCAATGTCTTTAGCAAATTATTTTGTCATTGTCTCTTAACCTGCAAAATGGAGATAATACTTGTATCTAATGCATAGGGTTTTTTTTGTGAGAGTTGCTTGATATGGAACATACAAAGTACTTAAATCAATGTCTCATATGTAATAGGTGTTGAATAAATATTTCCTAAATACTTTCATTATTATATTATTACCACAAGGGAACTGGTATTGCGTGGTGGTTTTAAATTTAGTGGAGAAAGTAAGAATTTTGGCTTCTCTTCTGCAGGCTCACCTGCAGCTATCTCTTTTTGAAGAAAGAGGGAAAAAAAGATAACTAAATGCCTCAAAACAAAACAAATGATGAAATCTGGGATGAGAGGCAGAGGGGATAGATTTCTTGTGATGAAATAAGGGCCTTGTTATAGAACTGCTCTTGGAAAGATAGTCAAGTTGCACCTTGATTTATACGTGTGTGTGTGTGTGTGTGTGTGTGTGTGTGTGTGTGTGTGTGTGTGTGTGTGTACATATATTTCTAGCTCTAGGCTTTGGTTGAAAGTATAGAGCTCCCTTCTGGGCTTGAATGAAGCACAAAAGCAAAGCTTATTGACTTTTTTTCAGTACTTCACAGTCCTTGCTCTCTTCTTAGCTTTCTGTCTGGTCCTCTGTTCTGACATAAGAAACCAAAATGGCAGTATCTACCTCCTCAGTGAGAGCAGAAACTGAGTGTCCTGAATGTGGTGTGGGTTCTCTCTCTATAGGGACATAGAATCCTGCCTAAACACTACTTAGCTAATCTGATGGCAACCAACTGGCAGACTTGGGAACTATGATGTGCTTTATCACATCTCATATTTTTCTATTCTTGGAGACTGAACCCAGGGCCTTGCACATGCTAGATACTCTACCACTGAACCACATGCCCAACCCACTTTCTATCTCTTTACCATGTGGTATTACTGCTTTAGCAGATCCTAGCCTCAGGCCTGGTGGAGACTGGAGCAGCTGTGCAGCAAGGCAGCTCTAGCCTGTGGCTGACTGGGTCTTGAATTTTGTACACATGTTCATGTATGCATGGGCAGTAAGCAAGCTGGGCAGCAATCTACTGACAAATAGCAGGAACTCTGAATAAATCACATTGATCTGGATAGCAAGTTCGCCTTCAGAGAACAGGGGCTTAGGTGTATAGGAAGACAAGGCATTTACCTAACTTTTCCCTGAAATGCCAGAAAACTTAAAACAGGTCAGTAGTGAATACAAAATGCACTTATGGCTACAATCCAAAAAGGATTTGACTTGTTTTGGAGTCATCAAAAATAAGGCATAGGAAGCTCAGAGGCCTACATCTAATTTTCTCAAGGGAGATGAGAGAGAGCCCGGATTGTTGGACAACTGCAATCCCCAAGTCACTGGTTGCAGATCACATGAGTGGCTCTGGCTGAAACTCCTGAGACGGGCTCTGGGAAATTGATTTTGAGCCAACTACTGGCACAACTTATCATGGAAATGATAACCCCAGCAGATGTGTTGGCCGTTTGACATGCCAGCTTGTGGTCCTGGTCACTGAAAGGGCTATATCAGATCCAGAACACCTGATGTCACATTTAATCTCTTCTACATTCATTCTATGAAAAGTTTGGACCAAATAATGAAGACACTAAGATCCGAAGCCACAAAAATGCACTAAGGCTGGTTCCATCATAAACTAGGTTACTGTTGGTAGCCAATACCATTGATGCTCCAACTCCATTTCCTTTAGGTGCACCCCTCTTTTAGCTGCTGTGAGGATTGTACTTAGCAAAGTGTACCTACAACCAACATTCTTGAATCTAGGGGAGACCAGAGCTGTCTATTTCACCTTCCTTGATAAATGAAGTGTTCCTCCAAGTCCAGCTGAACTCTTTTTGACTTTCCTTCTGTCTCTTAATTCTCTTCTCCATCTTTCTATAGTGTTGTCCTTGGTCTTTATCACCTTGGGAATAGTGCTCCTGGCCTAGTGTACACAGAACGAAGCCCAGGAATCCATAGGCATTATGCATCTTGGATTCAACAAGTGTTCCATTCTGGTATCACAGATAGTACCCTACCTAGAACTAATCAGTACTTATATCAGAACTTTGCATCAGCTTTGCATGCCTTTAGACAAGCCCCCCAAACCCCCGCCCCACAAACACACACACACACACACACACACACACACACACACATTCTGTCATCTCATCCGAGCTTCTCTCTTGGTCCTTCTGTTAAGGTAAAAGGCAAGTTGACAGGATACTTCCCCTTGACATCTGGTTTGATTCTGGGCAGCTAAGTAATGTCTTTGCAATGAACAACAAAAGCTAATTCACTGTGGTTTTTAAAACACCGACTGCAAATATTTTTCCTTTTCAGCTTGGGGTCACTGGAAGGGAAAAAACAGGGCTCAGAGAGAAATTAACCTTTTAAAATCTATTAAAACTTCCCAGAGAAAATAAAACAATAGTGGCATCTTCTTTCATTTGTGGGCGTCCGTTTCTGAGGGAGTGTTGTTCAAGGCAAGGGTATAGCGCTGCAAAAGAGTTTGAAATACCTCTTTTGTTCACCTTTCGTTGCAAAAGCCCACCCTGACTGCTTGCAAGAAACCACAAGGTTACTCTCTCGGCTTCGTCTCTCACTGACTTTTCCTCTTGCTTTTCTTCAGCCTTTGCCTTTCTTCCTTCATGCGGTGGCCAGACACTCTGCTAATGGGTAGGACACAGTGCAATTAGAAGTATTTTAGGTAACAGCTCTTCCATCCACTGGTGTCACTGAGAAGGCTGAAAATTTAGTCTGGGATACTTAATACAAGGTTTAGGCTAAACTTGCTTTTGATTTGAACTTGTTGCTGTTTTAAATATTTTTTTTTCTTTTTAAAAAGGATTATAATGTAATTCTATCACTTCCCCCTTCCTTCCTCCCTCCAAAACCTCCCATATATTTCTCATTGATCTCTTTCAAATTTATGACTGCTTTTTTGTTAATTAACAAATTAATTGTTGTCACATGCCTGTGTGTATGTACACATGTATTTCTAACTATAACCTGCTCAATTTATATAATCCTACTTGTATGCATGTTTTCAGGGCTGACTATTTAGTATTGGACAACTAATTGATGTGCTTTTCCCTGGGGAAGATTGTTGTTTGAAGTCTTACTGTGTACGGCTGGCTGGCCAGAAATTTAATGTGTAGTCCAAATTGTCCTCAAACTCACAGAAATCCCTGCCTCAGCTTTCATGGTGCCCAGACTGCAGGTATTCACCATCCCAGGTCTGATTTGGGCTGATTTTGGAACTTCCCAAACATCGACACAGTTCAGATTCTTCCAGAAGCCTACCATGGAGGTAGTTATGGCCATGCAAAGCTCTGATGACTCTCTGAGAAGACAGCAATCCATTCGCCTAACCAGTTGTTCTTCAGACAGTTGGAACTGTGTCTTCCTTTTTCTTTCTCTCCCATCTATTTCATCTTACTTCATAGATTTACTTGCTGGGCTCAGGTGGGAGATGAAGGAGACGACAACATATAGGGAAAGGCAGTGAAAGTCCCTGGATTATGAAGTGACTTCTGAGTCTTGTCCTATTACTGTTATCTGTATTCAGTTGTTGAGCATGTTGATACAGGTGGTGGTGGTAGAGTGTGTGTGTGTGTGTGTGTGTGTGTGTGTGTGTGTGTGTGTGTGTGTGTGTGTGTGTGTGAATAGTGGGAGGGGATCAGAAAATCATTCATTTGCAACCTGCAAAGAGCAAACTCTAATTGTATCTGCCGCTGTCACTCTCCCTGTCACTTGGATAGGTTTGCAAATATTTGCAAACCCGCTGCTCAGGCCTCACAGCAAGCAAAAATTTCACAGCCAAGCAAACCATTGCCATCCTGATGGGAAACATGGGAGGAGTCTTGGGCAGTTGTGGAGTGATGGGATGGAAAGAATCCCTTCTTGTGATTGGGCAGCAGATGTAGGGGCCAGGCTCCTGTGGCTCTCTAGCTTTTAGTATTTATTCAGCTTCCTGTCTCTAGCAGTGTGCTAATGGTTTCCATAATACAGGGCACCTGGCAGAGGTTCTTAAATGGGTCAGGCCTGAGGTTCTGCATTTCTAACAGGCTCCCAGGTGATGCGGATGCTAAGGATCCCTTAGCCAACTGCACTTGGAATTCCAAGGCTGTAAAGAAGTACCACTGCCTTCTGAGCTGTGCAGAACTGGAAATGGAATACTGCTAAGCCCCTCCTTTGGAGACAGGGTGTGTCTGAGGCTGTCCCAGTCCTGATTTGCCATTCAAGTGAACCCCAAAGGGATTAGCAGCTGGCCCAGCAATTGGGTGAGACCATCTCCCCCTCCAGGGGGGTGTCCCAGAGGCAGTGCAGAGGTTGTGTGAAAATCTGCTATCCTCCTTGCTGAAGGTTGCCCCTTCTCACCCTCCCAACCCCCCTGCCCTCTGTGCTGACTTAAGCAGATCAGCTTTCAGTTCTCTGGCATTCCGAGAAGCTGTGCATAAAAGAAAAGGCCCTTCCTTAAGAAGCAGAGCGGGAATCCAAGCATGGCTCTTGCCTGCTGCATGCCCAAGAATGAAGGTATTTGGGGTTTGCAGCATTTCCTGGCAAGACAAAGAGGGAAGGGTGCTGGGGGAGGCCAGGCTTCTGGAGAGGGACTTGCCCTTCTGTCTGTAACTGCTTCCTATTCTTGGGTGAAACAGCACTGTGTTTCCTGAAAAAAAAAAAAGTGAGCCCTTTCACAGGGACAGATGTGAGGAAGGAAAGCGCGCCTGGCCCTCATTCAGAACTGACTTTGACATTTACAGTCGGGCTCCTAAGCTTCCGGTTCCTTGTGCTATTCATGCTGCATGCCTTAAATTTTGTGCTCTTTCTGAGAAGGTGGACTCCACAAGACTGAGAGGGAGTTCAGTCTTTTCCCTGTTCTGTTCCACAGTGAAAGGTTTTGAAGGAGGGAGCAAGGATGATCTAAGGAAGATTCTTCCTGGGTGGGGTCGTGGGGCTCTAGCTCAGGGTTTGGGGGAGAGAGACTTCATCTTGCATGGGATCATGCTAGGCCTCCTCACCCCTTCTTCTTCATCAGGTCCACTCCACACTCTGTACCCCATGTTGAACCCCCATCTAGGAATTCCTTGGGATCACTCTCCCCCTCTAAGATTGAATGAGGAGAGATGTATGGCCCTGTGACTCCTTAACTTGAATTGAGTTCAAGTTCACTCCTCAATTTTTTCCCATCTTCAATGGCCTCCTGTTAAGTGTTTTCAACCACTTTGAGTGCTGCCTACTTTTGTATTATTCTTTACTTTCTTTCTTGATTTCCTAAGATTGGTCATGCGCAGAACCCTCTTTGGAAAGTATTGAACTATTCGGTGTTCTGCCTTAGAACCCCAGATTCTTATTTAGGTGTTTTTTCCTGTAAACCCCACAGCCTCCAGCTGGGTTGATCCACTGAAGTAGGCAGCTTGAAAGCTGAAGCTGTCTACTCTCTTTGCCTGGATGAAAGCTCTGTATCATACATTTGCCACCACTGACTGCCTCTGTGGAGACTGATGCAGGCCCACCCCCTGAAGAGTCTCCCATTAGTCTAACCAATAGTGCTGTGTGCTGCTCTCCTCAGTGTGTGTACCACCCTGCCACCCTAGAAGATTCCTTCTGACTTGCGTTTGCAGGTGTGGGGATGGGGAAGCACTGGTTTGTGCATCTTTATTACCAAAGAAGATAAAGGAAGACAGATTCTGATGGGTGCCACTGAGGATGGGGCAGTGTGTCAAGATATTGCAGATTTTGTAGTGGATTTTCAAATCCCTGATGTCATCATATGCGTGTATGGGAACTAATTGTGATTTCATGGGACTACTCCAGACCAATTAAATCAGAAGTTTCCGGGGATGGGTCCAGGTATCAGTATGTTTTCTTGTTAAAACTCTGCAGGTGTGTAGCAGTGCGTAACTGGGGTAAAGAATCACTGATCAGAAAAAGAAAGGAGGACCCCCGTTATCACCACAATCTTCAGTTTCCCTCCCAAACCCAAGTGAGACCATTAAGAATCTAACATCATACATTTCATATAGATCAGCAGATCCAGAAGGAGGCTCAAAAACCAGGCAGCCTTTATTCATTGAGCCAGAAGGACTAAGGGACAGGAGAAAGTATAGCAAGAATGTTCTTCAAGGTACTGACTAGATATTACTGGTTTTAGGCCAAGTAGAAAGATGGAGAGATGGTCCATCTGACTGACTTTTCCAGCATACTGGCAAGATGTCGAGAAGTTGGGGGTGGTGGTGCACGTGTGAAAGTGGTGAAAGTGGTTTGACAAGCCAGGTAGGAAAGGAGACCCACTGTAGGACTATCTAGGCAGAGGGTTCAACATCTCATGGCTTTCAGCATGCCACTTGATTGTTTTAGAGCATTAGTCTCAAGACAGGACACCTCATCTGACACTGAGTAGCTCATATGTGGAAAGACCAGACTCTTAAATTGAAGGTGCCTCCAACCTAGGACTTGGCAGATACTGTATTCTGCATGGTAAACAGCTGAAGGGAAAATGACTGCTTTTTGTATCAACCCAAATTTTATTATACCAGGTTTATTATAAAAATGTTAGAGGTTTGGGGTGTGTGTTTATTACAGAAACAATGTAGTTACGGTGATCTTCAACATCTTTCAAACTGGAGTCTCAAAGGGAGTTTTATTTACTAGACTTAAAGCTGTGGAACAATTGTTTTGTATGATTGCCTTATAAGCACGGGGATAATTCAAGGAAAAACAACTCTCTGTTTTCTTTCCTCTTTAACCCCTGCTGGATTTCCCCAATCTGAAGAATGGCACAGCTACCTAACAACAATGCCCGATCTTAGAACTGATAAACTGTATTCGGGTGAGGCTTGCAGGAGATAGAAAGATGGGCTTCAGGAAAAGGGGGGCTTATGACTCAAGTTCCAGACTCTTGTTGCTTCTGGCTTAGGAGGGTGTTACAGTGATTTGAATAGTTGTGTGATAACCACTTAGGATGGCCAAGCAATTAAATGCACAAGCCTTGACACTTATGCAAACCAGAGTCAGTTGTCATGGGGCCCAACAACTATTGTCATTATCTATACCACGATACCTAGTCATTCTTATTTTCCAGAAGCAAGGCTTTTAAATCAGCACCGGTGTCAGCTCAGGCCCCTTAGTTTATTCCTGAGAACTCTGCACTCAGACTTTGATTGTTATACTGTGTAGTGGCAAAGACCATTTTGTATTGACGGTTCTGATTCTTGAGTTGGTTTATCTGATTTTTGTGTTCATTATTGGGAGTCTTTAAACTACAAAATGCTTCTTAAAGTAAGCATGAAGCTTCCAGAGGTCAGGAGGCTGAAGCAAAAGGATCACAAGTTCAAGGCCAGCACCGGCTGTAAACCACATTGGGGTCATCCAGAGCTACAGAGTAAGACACTGTCGATAAATAAATAAAAACAAAATAAATATCAAAAACTATACTTTTTTTCTTTGAGTGTAGCTGTGGTACCTTCTATGGTTCTATCACGTTGCCTATTGTTTCTATCCTCTGTAGATTTTGCAGAGATGGTGTGGTATACGGGAAATTGGGCTTTAGTCTGTGACAGATACAGGTCTGGATCCTTTCCCTGCTATTTACTAGTTGTACATGTAGGGCAAGTTACAGGCCCATTATTTCCTTAATTCTCAAATGGTCATCTTATTATTTGTCTTGTGCATCCTTAGAGGAGAATTAAAAGAAAGAACGTAGCTAAAAGACAACATGATGCATGTGTAGATGCTCAGCACATGGCTCCTACAGAAAATAAGGTATTTACAATAATGTATCATTGGCCCAAACAAGAGCTTTATGTCTGGAAAGCTGTTCACAATTTGCATGTCTTAGGCAGAAGGCCAGGATCGTGGGTGTCCTTTCTGGATCAACCCACTTGGCCTAATGTCCACCGGAGGCACTGGCAGATGGGACATGAAAATACCAACAGTATTCCTAGAGGAGAGAATGAAGCCAAATGCTACACTGGACTGGGCGTGTCCAGATGAGCTAGAAAACAACTCAGTGTAAGCATTCACCATTGAGAATGGTGCCCACCTCTACCTGCTACTGCTACTTGATAGAATATTTAAGCCGCTGAGTCCCAGTCCTTGCCTGTCTTAGCTCTGTCATGAGGGTGTCCACCATGGTCAGCACCTTAAAGGACATGGTCATTAGGGGAGCAAAACTTTAAAGAATAGCAACATTTCTTTCCTAAGCATTGGGCTTGAATCTAGGCATCAGGCATGGTTAAGGTATGCTTCTGCAGTTGAGGACTTCAAAGTCAGGAAGACGCTGACCCATGAGCATTCAAAAGATTATGTACAGTGTCCTGCTGTCCTTCTTCAGAGCTGGCATGAGGAGCCAAGTGCAGCGGATGGAGGAGGGAACTTCTGAGCTGACTATTGGGATAAATAAGTTATGGTACGTCAAGTCTTGAGTGGGTTTTAAGGTATGATGAGTTGTGTGTGACTTGCGTGTTTGATTTTAGTTGTTCCTTACCTTCTTTCTGCACTTGTTGGACAGTGGATTGTAGAGGACATAATAAGAGTTAGGGGAGCGGGCTAAAACTCCAGGATGCTAAAAAGAGCTCTAATCTGCTAGCCACACCTTTTTTTGTACTATTGCAGTTCTCTGTGCATAAATATAAGCTAAAGTGAAAGAATGTCCCGTCTGTAGGCAAGGCAGAGCATGCTTACACTCTCTGTAGCCCAGTCAATGCCTCTGCGAACTCGGGCTCCCTCTTTCCAGGGTGTTCAGTGAGAATACCAAGAAGGTCCACTTACCTGATGGATGCTGAATCGGGTGGCCTTGCTAGTGAGCCTGACTATTAGACTTTATGTGTGACTAAAGCCTCAGGCTCCCAAAAGTACAGGCAAAAGATGCAGAAGGCGATCAAGCTTGAGTCAGATTCTGGTGTTCCAGTAGCCAAATGCTGGAAGTTGGACTCCAAGCAGGGCAAAGCTGTATGCGCTGCCCCGGTTATGGGGAACTTAGGCCTCCCAGGAACGTTCTCTTTGCTCCTTTCTTGGCTTTCTCCTTATAACTGAGCCAGGAGGAAGTTTTGATTTATTCCTCAAAATGGACTAAATCACTCCTCTCACCACCTTGTCTCTGTGTTGTGTTTGCCATGAATAGAATCTGACCATTAACAGCTATGATACCTCCACCTCCTTATCTAAGTTTTTTTTTTTAATCCCTGGAAACCATCAGCATTGAATTAGAGTTGGATGACTAATTTTGAAATAAAGAAGTATTGAAGATAGGCCAGGGGCACACATCAGCAGCCACAAAGTCCTTAGCGTGACTGGTTGAAGGATTCCTCATCACAACTAATACCACTTGGTGGCTCCTGTTCTGAAAGTCATGGGTGATGACAGGGGCCATGACTTTCCGGTGCTTTTCATGCCTATCCCAGAAAGCAAGCAAAATGGCCACCAGGAGGAATTAAGATGTGTGTTCAGTGTTTATTTCCTTGGAAATATGTTGATTTGCAGTATCTGTTGATTAAGGTTTGATTTTTTTCCTTGTTTGGTACCTCCTCTCTGGGTTTTTAGTTTTTTTCTATTTTTTTTTTTTACACGAAAGACATCATGGGTAAGAAGAAGAGATTTTATTTTGAAGAACAATGATCACATTAACAAGGTGACAGCAGATAAGCTAAAAGTCACTCCATTTTCTGCCAGGGAAAAATGTTCTTTGCTGCCAAATTGCCTTCTGCCTCTCTTTGTCTATTCTGCTTTTATAGGAGGGTGGCAGGCCCAGCCACTGATGGACTCAGAAGAAATATCTGGTAGATAAGGTACAGCCTTGATTCATATAAAAGTGGAGCGTTTGAATTCAATAATAAAAAATAAAACAATAACAGCAACAACAAAACCCCACTGTCTTACTTTTCCGCTGTACAACATTCTTGTGGCTGCAGCTCTCTGAAGGGCAATGACACTTTTGCCCTTGGTTCAACATGTAGAGTAAAAAATAGCTATAAAATTTGAAACTTGATAAGGTGCAAAGTATCTAATACATTGCAATTTGATAGATGTCTAAACCTAAATAATGTTCTGTGGGTACAGAATTTTACCAACATCTTCCCTGTATTGGGGGCAAAGCTGAGGAACCCAATTCATCCAACACTGTATGAGGGAATAGAAGGACCAAACGGGTATGTAATTAAGTCTTCAGGAATATCTACTTCTAAAAACAAAGTAGAAGAAAATAAGGTCTACATTTCAAATCAATTGGGGAAAGAACAAAGTCCATATAGAATAGAGATGATAAAAAGAAACAGAAACTTCCTGAAGGACGTGAGATTTGAGCTAACACACACACACACACACACACACACACACACACACACACACACACACATTAGTAGGACTCTGTAGGCAGGAAAGATCATTCTAGGCTTTGCTTTTTTTCCAATTTTTATAGATTTGTGAAGATAGAGTGAAGTCATGAAAGTAAAACACACAGCATAGTGCCTGGAACATGATCAAGATTGAGTAAATGGTCATGGGTTGGGATGGTTGGCTTTTGTAAAGTTGGGAGACGATGTTAGAAGCAGAAGAACAAAACCTTCAGGGTCCTTCATGGAGAAATGGTATTATCATTATAGGTAATTAAAGCTTTCTTTTTCTCCGACTTCCTTGCCTCCATTCTTTTCTGAGACTGTTTCTCACGTTTTATATCTTGGCATACATTTATTACTATCAGCATACCTCCAGCAAAATGAAAGCTGACCTAACCACATATTAGAAGGTAATTTTTAAAACCTCACTCTATTTCTCAATACAACGTCTCATATACTGGCTTGCAATTTCCCTTGTGGATGACTGTGTGAAGGTGTAGCTGTCAAGCCAATAGCAGGTGTTAGCATTTCTCCCAGGTTTTTCTCTTCCACAAGACATTTCAACAATTTCAAAACATATTCACTCAGGTTAGTTTTTTCTTAATCTGTGTATCCTCTAGTGATTTTATTTAAGTCACAAAGGGAACGTGTTTTGGGAAAGAAACAATGAAACCTATTTTTTTTAAGTTTGTCTGCTAAGATGGGAGGCTGTGCTGGTTACTTTTTATGTCAACTGCACACAAGCTAGGGTCATCTGGGAAGAAGGAATCTTAGTTGAGAAAATGTTTCCATAGGGTTGGCCTATAGGAAGGCTTGTAGGGTGTTTTAAAATTAAGGATTGTTATAGGAGCACTCAGATTACTATGGGTGGGACCACCCATAGGCTGATGGTTCCTGGTGCTACCAAAAGACAGCAGATTGGGAATGCCACTGTAAGCAAGGTAGTGAGCCGCAGTGCTCTATGGCCTCTGTGTCAGTTCTTGCCTCCAGGTCCATGCCTTGAGTCCCTGTCCTGACTTCCCTAGATACAAACTGTAAAATAAAATAAGCCTTTTCCTCCCCAAGTTGCTTTTGGCATAGTGATAGAAACACTAAGGGATGAAGCCACCACCCCAAGAGAACACAGGGATGAACCTATGGCTTCAGCTGCATATGTAGCAGAGAGTGGCCTTGTCAGACATCAGTGGGAGGAGAGGACCTTGGTCCTGTCATGGCTCAATGCCCCAGTGTAGGGGAATGCCAGGGAGGAGAGACAGGTGGGTGAGGGAGCACCCTCATAGAAGCAGGGTGAGGAGGGATGGGATAGAGGGTTTATGGACAGGAAAACAGGAGAGGGGGATAACATTTGAAATGTAAATAAAAATGCAATTAAAAAAATAGAGGACAGACCAACCAGAGCTTCCAGGGACTAAACCACTACCCAAAGACTATACATGGACTGACCCATGGCTCCAGTTGCATATGTAGCAGAGGATGGCCTTGTTGGGCACTAGTGGAAGGAGAAGCCCTTAGTCCAGCCAATGTTGGACACCCAGTATAGGGGAAAGTTGGGGGGAGGTGGGAGGGGGGGAGGATGTGGAGAAGAACACCCTTATAGAGGAAGGGGAAGGCGAGGGGATAGGGGCTTATGTCTGGGAAATCCAGAAAGGGAATAACATTAGAAATGTAAATATTCAATAAAAGAAAAAACAAAAAAAAGAGAGGAAAAAAAAACAAATTAAAAAACTCCATGTGCTCAAAAAAAAAGAGGATAAGTTTCATTTTGTTTTGCGCCAGAAGTGTTTAGGCACTGTGGTCCAGGGTTGTTCAATGATGTTGGAGGCTGAACTTTTTGGCAGCCCAATGGTTGTGGAAAAACTAGGATGTTAGTATTAAAAGCCATTTAGTGACCACTTATTACACAACTCACTCAAGATTATGGTTAAGATGTTCCAGAGCCAGAAGGTAGAACCACCCCAGAAAACGTTTTATATACTGCCAGTAGAGATCTGAAAATAACAGCCCCAAACTAGATGCGGGGCCACTGGCACATACGTGAAAATGCTCCAAACTTCAAAGATGTGCTGTGGTCTCTGCTCCAATCCCCATGAAGAGCATCTGAAGTAGAAAAGAGCTTAGCTCGAATTTACAAACTGGCAAGAGAGATGGCCTCTACTAAATGTCAGGCCGTGAGCTAAAAAAGACATATCCCTTGGATAAAGACAGAGCAAATATGGCGGGTGTCCTGTGTATTGAAAACAGGGAATAGGTTGGGTAAAGCCTGTTACATTCTGCAATTTCTTTAATAATTCCAGAACTGTTTTGCTAATAAACTTGACTACATGCAACTGGTATATTTGTTACTGAGGGTTGTTTATCAATGACACAGTGTTCAAATATTCATTTCCTACGAGAAGGTTGTAAATGTCTTGTGGGATCATAAAAGGTGATAGATTGACAAACACTGGAGGCTGCGGCAGGTCAAGAAGTTACCATGCAGGGGTTCCCAGAGTTCCTTGGACAGGCTGGCAGGTCAGCATAAAGAGATGGTGTTTTCCGTGATAAGAAAGAAGACAGCTTGTTCTCTCGTTTTTTAACTTCGTTTTTTAACTTCAGCACTCTGGTGAAGATGCTGGGAGGGATTAGAATGTCTCTGAACCTAAAGAAAAAAAAAAGTAGATGGTATGATTGCAGCCATTCTTGCAGTTCTTTCAACTACAAAACAATTGTATCTCCTTTCTGCAATCAGTCCTCTTCATACCACCACCTGCCTCCCAAAATTAAATAAGAGCCTTCTGCGTCTGGGTAGCCATGAAGCTGCCCTGGACTAGCAGCACCCGTTGTTGGTGGCTAGAAGAACTCTTGGACTCAATATTTTTTTCCCTTAACGTCTCTCTCTGACTCTGTCTGTCTGTTTGTCTCTGTTTCTGTTTCTCTGTTTCTGTCTTTCTGTCTGTCTCTCTGTGTCTCTCTGTCTCTGTCTGTCTCTATCTCTCCTTCCCTCCCTCTCTCTCTTGCTTTGCATTGCAGAGTGATAATTCATGCACCATGGAAGCTCTCTGCATCGGCTATATGTTTCAGTCATGTAACTGTGCCTGAATTTCCCAAACACCGCATGTCCTCTTCCGCACCTCTCTATATCCATGACTCTGTTTCCACTCCAGAATATTTTAAGACACAATCCATCTAGCTAGCTCCTTGACAGTGGGGGAGCAAGTTTAGGGCTCGAACTAAAAAAGGCTGCAAATGCTGCTGGAGTCAGGCTTTTGGAAATTCAGGAAGTCTCTTGGTAAAATGCCTTCTTTGGGGGAAACATAGAATACCCATTTAGCTGTAGATGCAGAAAAACTGGGGGGATACAACTCAAAAGGCTTTTCTCTGATTTTCTTTTTTGCACTCCTTATAAAAACTATGCCAGAGCTAACTGAAAGAGACTCTCACTTTTTTCTTACCCTTTCCTGAAGAAGAAAAATGAACTAAATTAATTAATTCCTGCAGAATTGTAAATGCCAAATGAAAACCACCTTCGATGTACAGATGAAAATACCGCCTGAATAAGTATTTGTGTGTCTGTTTAATGAGCGGGTACTTAGATAGAGACAAATGAAATCATTCAAAGTTCAAAGGCTCCCATATTTGGTAAGGAAAGAAGCCCAGCCACCCACACATTGAGATAGTAGAGTAGTCAACTAATACATTACCTACTAGCATTTTCTTCAGAAGAAATAGCTTTTGCTGAAACTGATGGGAGCTCTAAATGCTGAACATTTTTCCTCTTAAATAAAGTTGGTAATTAACGTCATGATTAAGAGTTTAGACTTGGAAGTTGCTTTCACTGTGTTGAAATTCTAGCATGCGACTCAGACTGAGAATTGCAGCTTGAGGGACTTAGTTGTAGCCATTATTTCTTCCTTTCTGAGATAATTCGATTTGGCCCTAATTTAGTTTATAATTATTCTTCTCTTCTTTTCAAGCATCTCCATCTGTAAGTTTCCAAAATGTGTGTGAAAGGGGAGGGTGGACATCTCTTTCCCTCTCTCCCACCTGTGTTTCTGGGTACCTTGTCTCTTTAAGAGGATAGCTATGACTATGGCTGCTGAATCAAAAGCTGACATCAAATTCTTAAAAAACAAATCAGTTTTTTCTTTTAATGCTCTGAGTTATGCTTTGGTATTTGTGCCCTTTAAACATATCATCTCTTCCTCTCCTACTGTTCCCCAATTATTTCTTGAGGGCGATTCTGGCCCCTCATCTTGCTAATTCTTTTTTTTTTTTGTTCTTCCTTCTTTTTTTTTTTTTTTTTTTTATTAACTTGAATATTTCTTATATACATTTAGTGTTATTCCTTTCCCGGTTTCAGGGCAAACATCCCCTTCCTCCCCTTCCTTATGGGTGTTCCCTCCCCACCCTCCCCCATTGCCGCCCTCCCCCCAACAGTCTAGTTCACTGGGGGTTCAGTCTTAGCAGGACCCAGGGCTTCCCCTTCCACTGGTGCTCTTACTAGGATATTCATTGCTACCTATGAGGTCAGAGTCCAGGGTCAGTCCATGTATAGTCTTTAGGTAGTGGCTTAGTCCCTGGAAGCTCTGGTTGCTTAGCATTGTTGTACATATGGGGTCTCGAGCCCCTTCAAGCTCTTCAGTTCTTTCTCTGATTCCTTCAGCGGGGTCCTATTCTCAGTTCAGTGGTTTTGCTGCTGGTATTGCCTCTGTATTTGCTGTATTCTGGCTGTGTCTCTCAGGGCGATCTACATCCGGCTCCTGTCGGTCTGCACTTCTTCATCTTGCTAATTCTTTACCTCAAACTATGCAACTCAACATCATGCTGACAAGTCCAGAATCAGAGGAGGGAGGTCGACTTCTAGAACTGTGTCTGAACTTGCACATTCGTAGGTCCCATTGAGGTGAGGTGAAGGTTTTGAGCTATGACAAAAGTTCTAGTCTTCAGAGAGATTTGCTTTTTGTTTTATAAGAGCTTTCTTTATCATTGCCATACTCAAATCATTAATTTCAACATTAGTGTCTGTTTAAACATATGACCAGGAATTTATTCTTGAAAAATAAAATCAGTTAGCTTTTTCCACAGCATCCCAGTACTTACTAGGTAGTAAAGGGAAATGAGGTCATGACCGCCTTAGGATACAGTTGAGGAGAATGTTTTTGTTGTGGTTGGGAGGAAACTACAGCTAGCGGCATCTGGAAGGGCCAGAGTAGAGAGAGGGAAGTAGTGGGCCATACAGGGCCAGTAGACTGAACCAGGGAGAGAGAGAGAGGAGAGAGGGAGACCAGAGAGGGAGAGAGGGAGAGAGAGAGGAGAGGAGAGAGAGAGAGAGAGAGGAGAGAGGAGGAGGAGGAGGAGGAGGAGGAGGAGGAGGAGGAGGAGGAGGAGGAGGAGGAGGAGGAGGAGGAGATGGACCAAGAGAGAGCCAAGGGAACCATGATAGGAACCAAGAGAAGAGAAGAACCAAGGGAGTACATGGCCCTTTTGGCTGGGTTATATCAAAAAGAGAAGCTGGGGGGAAGGGAAGGAAGCCCCATGGCCAGAGAGGTTTCAGGTAGGGAGTTGGGGATGGTGAGAAGTGCTCAAAGGAGCCCCAGTTAATGAATGAGCCTAGAGACCTGGCAAACACTTTGGTGTGTTAATAGGCAGCACACTTAGCCATTTGTCCTGAGTTTCTTTGGGACTTGAGAGGTAGTTTTTCTGTTTAGGGATGACTTGGCTCATTTAAGCTTTATAGTACAAACCTATCTGGGGTTTGTTAGCTAAGGTTTGGAACATAGGATGACCTCCTGCATATGCCTGGTGGCTAGCAGGCTGTGAGCTAAGACAAGTGGGTGTTGAAGTGCTGGGCTTTAAGTGTTTCATCATCCAGCAGACTTGTCCTGACTCTCTTCTGTAGAGATGTAGCAAACCTGGTTAGCAACTATTACCAGGAACTCTAAGACTTGTGGTCCAGGCTCAGAATGTGTGTAACATTATTTCTATTGCACTCTAATGGTCAAATGAAGCCATAAGTTTCATTTGCTCAGAAATAGATTCCACTTATTGATGGGAAAAGCTAAAAAGTACTGTGACTGTTTCTGAAATCTACCACAAGAACCAAGTAATTTGTCTGCAAGTTTTTATATATGTATATCAAAGTGACTTCCAATAATAACAAATCTCCTGCTTACATTCAAATGGGGGAGAAAGATGTAGAAATTTCTCATGGCCATGGCAATGGACAACTGCCCATGAAATGTCCATGAGTCATAGCAGAATGGACAGCAATCCAAAAAGTTTGAGTAAAGAGAAAAGAATATGAACTTTGGAACCAAATAGAACTGAATTCAGACTCTACATTGCCACTTTTCCTGGATGCCTTTGGGGAAATTACTTAATCTCTTTGAGCATCAATTGCCAAAACCATAAAACAGGAATGATAATTCTTTTTTTTTGGAGCTGGGGACCGAACCCAGGGCCTTGCGCTTCCTAGGCAAGTGCTCTACCACTGAGCTAAATCCCCAACCTCAGGAATGATAATTCTTAAGGCTGCTGGGAGGACTAACTGAGATTATGGTGTACTGTCCAGAACCTAGTAAAAGTCATCTCACAGTAGCCATGTTATTCCATACTTGTTTCTCTCCTTGTTTCCTTTCATTTGTGAATCCAAGTGCAGTGGGCATGGTGACTGCTCTTTGCTTAGAATCAAAGCAGCTTTGTCTGTTTCCCTGCCAGACACCAGCCTGTCCTTTTACCCATGTGTTATATATCTTTGAGAGATGACTTTGATAAAATATTTTTGACCTGGAATCTTGGCAGTGTTTGCAAACATAAGTACAGTTATTACAGTTAACAATTACTAAAAAAAAATCTTAGATTTTGTGCTATAAATTATATTTTTGAGTTGTGCATAGCTTGTTTTTTTCTTCATGCTCTGAATGGATATACTGTGGAATATTTTGGGGACCCCCCTGTCATAAAAAACCCTTTGAAATAATAGCATTTGGGGAAAGCCTCTGGAAACCATGTTCTTTCAGAAAGGGTGCATTGCATTTGTGCTGGAGAAGGTTTTTGAAAATAACCAGGAGTTCCAAGTAGCAAGCTTAAGTCTTTTGGGGCTAGAGGAAGCCAGGTTGGACAAAACCCCTGCTTTATACTTCTGTTCTAATGCAGTCCATAGGGCTCCATTTTGGCTAAATCATCATAATTCCCACCAAAACAGCACAGAATGATAATGGTTTTATTTATTATTTTATATGCATTGCCAGTATATGCAAAGTTTTATAGCTTGCTATAAATCCAAAGGGATTATCACAGCTGTTACTTATTTTAACAGGTCACAATACAGTAGTTTATGCCAGATGGTTTGGAGAATTTGGAGAGAGAAAATTTATTCAGGCAGCCGTATAGATACTAACGTAGGTATTTGTGCTTTGAAATTAGTTTGCATTTGTTGTGATAAGGGCTGAGGATAAAGATCAGTGGTAGAGCACTTGACTAGCATGTGTGAAGCCTGGGGTTCAATCCCCAGTTCTGCAAAACAAAACGAAACATTTGTTGTTGTATAAAACATGTATGAATAAACAACAATTCTTTATGAATGAGTGGTCATTTTTATATTTTGGTGATCTCTCATATGCCGAGGTATAGCAGTAGTTCTAATGGCTGCTACTAGAATAGATGAGAAGTAAAGTTTAGCCACATTTATATCTGCGGTGGAGATATCTAAATACCTCCAGAGAAGTAAGCCTCAGAGGCAAAACTGCGTCATTGGGTCTTAGTATTTAGACGAGGAGAATAAGGCTGAGAAATAGCTCCAGGCAAACACAAAGAGTAGGTGGATATGGTGGGAAAGGAGTGGAGCTGGAAATGAGATCCCCATGGTCACCAACAAGGTCAGTTTGGGATAAAAAGTTTACACAGATCTGAACATGTTTCTGCCCTAGGAGATATTGATGTTTATGGCTATATAGTTGTCAGCTATGTATGAACACACACCAGAAATGGGGAGAAGTAAGTATCGGCAATTGGAAATTCCTTTGAAAGGTATTTTGGGTTCCAGGTTTCATAGAATAATAGACAAAATGAAAGACCCGCCTAGAAAAAATCTTGTAGATGATTGCTTCCCCACCCTCTCTTTAGGGGAAAAGGCATAAGATTGTTAAGTTGAATCCCACTTTTCCTTTTAACAACAACCTTACCCTGCAAATTAGACTCCACAGGTACGTAGGCTTCCTTTCAGACCCCTCCTATTCTCCCCCTCTTTGGTCTGGCCTCACCAGTTTCTCTTTAGATATCCATTTCATGCGGGGAGAAAACCATGTTCTTGACATTCAGTATAATTCAGACTCCAGGTCTAACACATGGCTGAGTTTTCTTGGTAAATTCTCTGTAAATACAAGGATAAAATACCACCTCTGAAAGTAGATGAAATTATGTAGCATTTTACAATCCATTTTCCCAGCTCCTACAAAATAGGTGGCAAATAAGGTCTGTTGGCAGCAATGAAATATTCAATTAAACAGACAAGGTAGATTTTTAAAGATTGATATTTCAGCATGTAGGGAGAGGCAGTATTTTAGAAATCAAAGAGTCCATGAATGTCAAGGAATAAAAGTAGAACCTGCACTATGCAATCCCCCAGCATGGCTGGTAGAAGAAATTAAGCTTTGAAAATGCATAGGCTAGACAATACAGAAATTGCCTGTTCTCCTCCGAGCTGCTGAGCTTCCAATGACTCTAGCTTTCTGGAACACAGCCCTAAGCCTGGAAATACGTGAAAGCTTACTTGCAAGGATGTTTTTCAAGGCTGTAAATAGTTGTCAGGGAGCCCAGGCATTTCATCCTGAAGGCTCTTGCTCAGACGATTAGGTTTTTACTGGACAGATGTCACCCAGCTATGGGTATGTTTTGGAGCCAAAGAGACTGAAGCCAGAAAGTAGCTCCAGGTAAATATAAGGAGGGAGTATGGATGATGGAAGAGCCATGAACTGGGCCCAACTGTGGATTCCAACTCTAGGGAAGGAGCTAGAAGGAGGCTGAGAGGAATGACAGCGAGAACTAAATATCAAAGAATGAGCTCGGAAATCCAAAAAGTGTCTTAGAACTGTGTTACCATAGAGACCAATAATAAGCCTTCTTAATAAAGACCCTAAGTAATCAGCAAAGCATTAAATTGTGTTTTCTATCGTCTGATTAAAGAGATAGGAAAATGAATTACTCAAGGTAGGCAAATTCTGGAATGAAATCTCTAACATTTCAGTGGCTTATTTCTCACTTAGCTAAGTCTAATGCAGGTCATTGTATAGCCATTTGTGTAGCCTTCTTGGGGCTCCATCACTCCCCCTCCCTGCAGCCTCTGTTCAGCCAGCAGAGAAGAATACAGTTGGGAATTGCAGGACGTTTATGGACCATGCCTGGAGACACACACCATTTTTACCAGGGTTCCATTGGCCGGTTCCTTTTCTGTTCCAAACCTCATGCCAGAGAAAGGACTATAACCTCACCTGGGATTAGCAATATCCGACTAGTGAAATGGAAGAATTATGTTTGACTGACAGTGTCAGTCAGAGATTTACACGCTAGGGCCCATGCTAAATCCCACAAACATTTATTGGAACATATGCATTTTTATGGCTGCCTTTGAGCTACCACAGCAGACAAGAGTGGTTTTAGCACGAACCACATGACTCACAATGCCCAAAATACTTTCTGGATGGCCCTGTTTAGAAAAACATGTTGGTCCTTGCTGTAGATCTTCATCAGCCTAAGGGAAGAAACATTTACAGTTCTTTCTTTTGAGACCTTGTGTCCTTGGCTTCCAATAAAAATAAGTGTGACACCCACATGGACTTGTGTATAAACTACGTTCTTAGAATGCTAGCTTCAAAGGGGATCAGTCTCTGTTCTGTATCTACAAGCAATACTTGACAGTAAGTGCTTCTAGTTGAACCGTTGTGCCATAGGAAACTTCAGGTATCCTAGTGTGAAGATCTCAAACAGAGGTTGGAAGGACCCATCTTCACCGAGTTTTGTCATGTCAGACACCAACATCATGTTTAATAATTGTTGCATTATTTACTCTCTTGGCATCTCTTAAATTTTCTTACACTCACTTATAAGAGAAAAAACCAAGTGTTGAAGAAGTTAAAGAATGTTCCCAAAGCCACGAATGCTAATGGATATAGAAACTAGGATTCAGGCACAGGTCTTTCTGAGTTCAAAGCTCATATTTGATTTCTTTACATGGTAGGACTTGCTAAAAGTCCTGTTCAAATGTAAATAATCTAGTCATATTGATTCCATCACCACTATGAAGAACCACCTCAGTATCGGACATTTCAATATGAAGGAAGAACAGATTGGCTATTTTCCTCACCATTTGCACTTCTGGTCTCTTTATTGTTAAGTTTCTCCCTTGATGGAGCAGCCCTGAAACCCTAAAGCAATCAGTTCATCTGCTTGAACTGTATGATTAGTGACTTGGCTATCAGCTACCTGCATTTGCTGTGGAGGGCAGCCATTTTGTTCAACCTTACATAAATTCTCTTCTCAACACCCAGGAAGTTGGAGCTCACACATGATAGCGCCTCCCTCCCATTGAAGTTGGTCTGAGAGCTTGCTACTGTTAAGACCGATGGCCACTGAACCTCACCTTCAGTATGACGCAGCAGGTTTGGGTGAGGGCTTGTGGAGATTATTTATGATGCCCTCCTCATTGATCCTACTGCTTTTGAAGCTTCTTCAAGTAGAAGGGCTAACCAACCAACCAAAATAATCATCCTTGCCTTTCTTCTCCCCATCCCAACCCTCCCATGAGTGGCTACTCCCCCAGACTCTCCCAAAGCTTCTCAGATCCAGGTCTGCCCAGAAAACCGTTAATATATCTGTGGCGTATGCCATTAGCATTCCTGACCACACTGTGATCCTGCAATTCTGTCATTCCCTAGTTTCTGATGTGGGACCTGTCCCCATCCTGACCTGCTTCTCTAACTCATCTATCTCTTCCTCCCTGGCCACCTCTCCCTTTGCCTACTCACCCTTTAAACTTTAGGGTTCCTGGCTCACTGTGAAAACACTACCCATTCTCTTCCCCCATCCTTCTTGGCCTGGACACTGTCTTCCATGGGAACTCCAGCCAGATCCCCTGTCCTTGCTGGCTGCTGGAGTCCCTCCAAGTCGGTTGGCATGAGCAGGAGGAATGCTGCCAACGAAGACTAACTTGGGTTCAATATGATTCTTCATGTGACCACAATCATTAATTCATAGTAAGGCCAATTAGGAAGTATTTTTTACTCAGTGCTCCTGCATACCTTGTGATTTCTTGTGACCTTGCCTCACCACAACTGTGAATTATGCAGGAGTTAAAGGCCTCATGGACAGAAGCTTGCTCATATATGCAAATCTGCCCAGGGCATCAACCTCCCCATTTACAGATAGATAGCCCAGTCAGAAAATAGTCAAGTTTCGCCTAAATGAGTTTCAAAAGCCTCAAGACAAATGAGCAAAACCGGGCATTCCACAAGGCATCTTTGGATAATTTCATTCACTGGTTTTCTCCTTGCTATATATTAGATTGTATCTCATAAGCGTTGTTTTAAGTGGCCCTAAATGACTCTGCCTTCTGCACTGGCTTGTTATATATAGAACCTGCCTGCCTAAGGCATAGGCACTCAGTGTCGTGGTTTTTAATCCTGATTCAACCTCAGAGCTGGTCTAGTAAATCATCCTTCCCTGGAGATTAATACACGACTACAAAAGCATTGTCCTTGCAGTGTGTTTAAGCCAGAGAAGAGTGAGTTGTGTCTAAATGTGAGGCTTCAGGGTCCAGAGATGAAGGGGGGAGGGGATGAAATGTCACATTTTTTTCTGCCCCTCTACCCCATTACATGCCAGCATGTGCCAATAGCTTATCTCAGTCCTTTTGCCCCAGAAGGAAGGCTTGGCATGGTTGGCTTCTCCAATTCAAATGCTATGTCCAGAGGCTGGGGACTGGGATGTAAGAGGGGAGCCACGGGGGTGCGGTGCTGAGCAGCCGCGATGGGTCCAGCCTGTTGGTGATGTGCAGTCTGCCACCACTCTGGGTATGTGTACCGCGCAGACCCAGCGGTCGCGCTATCGCACAGGTACAAGAAATCCGGATCCGGGATCCTCCGCAACCCTCAGCTCGTGGAAGCGCACAGGCCGGCTCCCGCGCGCCGCCGAGTTTCGGGCTGGGGGCTAAGACCTGCAGATCACTGCGGCTGGCAGCAGGGGACAGATTCTTTCTATCCTGGTTCTCTCTACCCCAGTGGAAACTGGAGATGTTCGCGGAGCCAGGCGGCTGTCTGCGGAGCATTGGTGCAGCCTTGCCTGCTGCCCGGGAGGTTTGGCTGCCGCAGTCCGTCCCATTCACTGAGCTGTAAATCGAAGCTGTCTACGGCGGGCCAGGCACTCGATCCCAGCGTGGCCCCGGGGCTACGTCCCGCCCAGGTCTCCCGGCACCTGATTTCCCAGTGGTCAATTAGGTGGCTCAGCCTGCAGCACTGAAGCAGTGGAGGGGCCAATGCCCCTGCTTTGATGGAGCGCGCCGTGCGCAGAGACCTCCCCAGTCGACTTCCTCATCAGAAGGCAGCATCCATTCATAATTCTCTCTCTGCCTGTGGACCGAGTTAGACTGGAGCTGGGCATGGATTCCTGTGATCTCCCTTCTTGCATCTGAAGGAGAAACTAAGATAAAAGAAAAAAGGAAGGGGGAATGCGGTCATAACGCACCAAGGCGCTGGAAAGCCCCCTCCCTCCCCGAGAGGCCTCTCCTTTGCGGGGAGAGGAGAAGAGGCAGAGATCCCCAGCCCAGCGCCCCAGCCAGCTGCTGCGGAGCGGGCACGCATGCCTACCTCACCTGACGGCCGCATTCCCGGGGAGCCGGCACGGGGCCCGGCGGCGCGCCCAGGGCGCACGGGCGGTAGGATTTCTGCACCTGGCGAAAGAAGCACGGGCGGCTTGCCCAGGGCTGAGCCTGAACCCGAACGGACACCCGGGGAGGCTAGCCTCGGCGCTGCACCCCACCGCAACCCCACGGGATGCTCCACGACTCGCAGCCCAGGCCACACGGGTGTGTGTGAGAGGGGACCAGCTTGGGGGGAAGGGGTATGGGCAATTGACATAATTTTAAACTAATTTTTCCCACCTCTGGGTTGTGGGTGAACTTGGGGGTGGAGGAAGCATGGACCGCAGCCCAGCCGCGCGCTAGCTAGCGGAGAGGAAATCCCCGTGGCTAAGGTCTGAGAGAGCCCGATCCCCTTGGCAGAGCCGAGTGAGGGTGAGCAGGCGGTCAAGGTGGACCTCACATAGCTTGGAGGGACAAATGGAACAGTGTTGGTGTTCAGGGACATTTATTATTATTTTTTAAAAAGCATATTGCAGCTGCAGCTTTGAAGTTTGCCGCCTCCTCCCCACCCCCCTACCCCCATCTCGGGTTTTGGGGCGGGGCGCCACTTTTCCAAGCCGCTGTCCAGACCTTTAGCAGCTGGGTGGAGGGGTCTGCAAAGGCTGCAGTGTCTGGTGTTGGGCTGCCTGAAAGGGACATGGGGACTTGAGGGCACTGTGAGTGGAAGAGTGCCCTGAGGTTTGGCCTTGGGTGAGGGTGCTCTAACCACTGTGAGAAGTCGGGGATCCCGCTTGGGGTTCACTCCTGTTTTCCTGCCTTGCTACTTAATATTGGGTGACATTTTGCCTGTGCAGGGGTTTCACTGTCCTGGAGCTGTGAGGCTGGGAGGCAGAGGAACTGTTAGGATGGGCTGGAGACCAGAATTGAAGGAGCTGGAGCCTTTCAGTTTGTGTCAGTGTTAACCCCATCGATTCTGTTCCCTTGGCATACATACCTGTCCCGGGAGGTCACCATCCATGGCCATATGTATGGCTGCCTGGCTGATTAGCTTTGCTGGCTGGCGAGCCAAAGCTGGACCAAGACCGGAATGTGCTTGCAGTAAAAGAGCAAAGCCCTACTGGCCTCCCTCAGGGGAAGGCTGGGCAGACCTGGCCATCGTGAAAGAGTGTTCTGTCATAGTGTGGTATGCTCTTGAGTTTGGAAGCTCTTGTTTTATGGGTTTTCTATTTTGCAGTTGTGTGCCCCTCGGTCACCAGTTTGTTTTTCACAGCTGCATGTGAGCAAGGCAGAGATAACAGCATCTAAAAATAGCCCTGCGGCTGGAGATGCAGCTTGCTTTGACCCCACCATTCCAGGGCTGGGGTCTCCCTTCCCAGTTGCCTGGTGGGAGCCAAACTTGAACTGCCAGATAACCTGAGAGTGGAGCCACATAGGCTCCAGGCTGAGGTCAAGGCTGGGTGACTGGAGAGCTGGTCTGTGTAAAAAGGCAGGATATCTGCCGAGAGCCTCATCTGTTCCCGTGGGAGACCCAGAGCAACTTGGCTGCAGGATTGGAGGATGGGAACCTGGAAAGGGATCCCTTCCCTGCCCCCATCATGGACATTTGGGCTTTACATTCCCTCCGAGTAACACCCAGCACTATACGTGGGGCTTCCTACTCTGTGTTTCAGGAGCCAGCAGGCCACTCCCCCCACCTTAAAGGAGTTGGGCTTTGAATGCAGGGGGACCAACGGGTCCAGGCAACACTTAAATCACGCCAGCTTCTTAGTGTAGCCAGGGTACCACTCCTTTCTTTTCCAGAGGTAGTTGGCCTTTCTGAGGGTGGCTGCCTTTAGCTAATGGGGTAGGGGCCACATGAAATGGATTCAGGAAAGGGCTGAAGAATTTTCAGTAATGGCAGCAGATAGTAGGAAGTCCAGCTCCTCTTCTAAGATTCCTAGATCTTGTGACCCTGTTGGACCTCTCCGATTATTTATTTTCAAAAGGCTCCATTTCTCCCATGTTCAGTTTTCTTTGGTGCAAGGATGACAGATTCTTGCTTTAAATAAAATGGACTCTGTATTCCCAATTTAGTTGAAGAATGGGAATTATTTTGCAAGAATTCGCTGGTGATTGCTGAAAAATTTTAAATGTCTGTTTATGTACAGCAAAAGAAATAAATGAAAGAGCAAAGGTGTGAATGCGCAGCACTGTTTCTGGGTTGGAGGCTGAACCTCTCTGGGTGATTTCTCTCTTTTCTTTTAAAGTGAATGTTGATTTTGAAACTTTGCCTTTATTTTCTGTAGGTCATACCTGTAATCCTTGGGAAATATTAAGATATCAATCTTGATCTAGAGGATGAGACCAGACAACAGAACACCTGAGAAATGCCTCCTTCTTGTCTCCTAGTAGAGTCTTGCAAATAACAACTGGTACTTCTTAAACACTGCTCTCATGTTTTAAGTCCCTGAAGCAACACACAGGATGAATGATGATTAAATGCTGCCCAGTGGCCCAGAGTGTGGGCAACCTTCTCTGGCTAGCTTAGAAGGGTAGAGGCTTAGATGTAGAAACTCAGAAGACCAAGAGTTAGAATTCAGATTTCTCAAGTTTATCCCATCGGTTTAGCTCAACCTGCAACAAATAAGATGTCAATGATTTCTTGATCTTAGGTTGAAGGTCAGTTTCCTCTTGAAATCAAAACCTGAATTAGCAATGAACTAGGGACCTATAAAGAGCATATCATTCAAGGAAGGCAACATATGAACCCTAAGTCTCAGACAGATAACCCTGCATTCTTGTATAGATAAAGTCTAATACGCTGTTGGGTTTGCTGTGATAGGCAGCCTAATCTCATCCATTCTTGTGGTTTTCCCATTCTTTGGCGACTTGGATTCCCTACTGGGTCCTCTGCCCAAGTGGGCGACAGAAGAAATTGAGATTGTGGAATATTGCCCTGAAGGAGTACTCCTCATCCAAGTCCATGGCTAGAACTCAATCACATGCCCTCATCTAAGTGCCAAGGGCCTAGTGCCAAGTGCCCTCTGTCTATGACTAATACATTCTCTTGCATTAAGGGATCTCCTCACCCTCTACCTCTTCTTTAGAGTGTTGCGTTTGACTAAATTCAATGCAGATCCCCATCTTAAAATCGATGGCCATTCCCTTCTCCCCTTCCCACCTCAAAGAGATTTGGAAAGGTGTAGAAACATAAGGCTTTCTGAGGGACCATCTGGCTTAGCTTCTTTAGGCAAAGTCCTCATTATTAGTCCCACCTTCTAGATAACTTTTCCTGCATCATGCAGCTGCTTTAACACAAGGCTGGAGTAAGAATCTAGATCCACAGTTCTTGGCTCGCACTCCTTTCACCATGCCATACTGACCCTGCCCTCTTAAGAGAGCAATTATATAGGATAGAGTCTGAAAGCTGGCATCCTTTCCTGGTGTGTAGTCACTAAAAGAGCTATTTATATGATTTAAAATCCATGTACAATTCTTTCCAGTTCCTACAGTATAATCATTTACAGTCAGGCAAAGAATAACCAGGCATTAATAAATGCTCTACACATATATTAGTTCAGTCAATCCTCACAATAATCTTAGAATCAGGAAATGTTATTACTTCCATTTACAGGTGAGGAAATGGAGGCATAAAAAATTGAGTGACTTGCCAGAGGTTTCGTGGTTAATAAGTGACAGACTGGAAGCTTGATTCTGAGCAGGACAGCTCTGGCTTATTTTACTTTGTGTCTTCTCTGATCTCTTGGATTTCTTGTCCACTCCTTTCTGGGGTTATATAATTGGCATAGATCATGACACTCAAGATTTAACATTCCTTGTCTCATCTTTTAGTGAGTGACCTTGAATGTGGATGGCAGGGAGTCGTTTGTAAACTTGCTGAACTGGGGCTTTAGGCTCTAAACCTATGAAATTAATACTAAGTATTGAGCTACTCAGTTATTGAAGAAGCCCAACCCCAAACCTCAAGCTCTAGTAGCCTCATGAAGCCTGTCTCCTCTCTCTCTCCTCCTCCTCCTCCTCCTCCCTCCCTCCTTTCCTTCCTCCTCCCTATCTCTCTTTCCTTTCCCCAGTTCTCATCATCATTGTGTAGGTAGTAGCTTGTGAAAGAACCCAAAGTGTGTTTATTTGTGAGAAGTACCATTGAATGAGAAAAGACTGTTGTGGTGTTGGAAGGTAATGAGTGGCCATGGCGGGGTGAGTACTTGACCATGAGATTCCTACTATTTGGAATTCTGTTTTCTATTGTTGCGTGAGAAAGCACCCCAAGCCTTACTGGTTTACACAATAGTTGTTCTTCTGTTGTTGAATTCTGTAGTCCGGGATGAACCTAGCTAGCTTTTCTGGCTAGGCTTTCCTATGGTAGACCAGATGCCAGGTCACTTGAGGACTAGATTCACATGAGATTTGCCCAGGTGACTGTGCTTCTGTCCCTTTTACTATGCATTTTTAGGGATTCTCCCTCTCTACTTGATTCTCCTGCAGGGTAGCTGGGTGACTTTCCTGACAGCTCAGGGTCCCTGAAAACGTAGTAGCAGAAGCTGCCCGGCCATCTGATTAAGCACAAGGCTAGTTTTGACATCACAAAGAAGCAAGCCCCAGGTCCAGGAGAAGGTATTATGGTATTTATGACATCATAAATACCAGGGACATGGAAACAGATTGCCACAGGGGAGAAACCTCTGGATTTACAAACTCAAGGCTTCCCAAAGGTCTCCGGAAGAGTTTACAGTATACTGCAAAATATGTAAAATAAAATCCAATCGTTCTACTCCACGAAGCAAGACTATTTATACATGCTTGGTTCTTTCTCCATTCCCAAATTAATGAACCATTTATACCCTAAAGGAGCACAGAAGCCTGAAGTCAGGAAGTGAAGTGTGTGACTTCTGCTCTCTTGCCTCCTCTCTTGTAGTGTCTCAAAGGTATCCATCTTAAAAGACACAGCAGGAGCCTAGAGAGGTGGCTTGGAGGTCCAGAACACTGGCTGCTCATGTAGAGGACTTAAGTTCAGTTCCCAGAACTCATATATAGAAAGACTCATAACCAACTGTAACTCCAGCTCCAGAGGACCCAATGCCCTCTTCTGTCTTTTCAGGCACCTTCACATGCAGTGTAAACATATACACTCAGAAATGTTTATTCATTTTTTCCCATACAGTGTATTTTGATCACAGTCTTCTCCCTCACCCATCTCTTTCCAGATCTTCCACACCTCTCTACCCACCCAATTTTATGTTTTTTATTCTTTCTCAAAAACAAGAAAATTGAAATAAAAACAAGCAAAAGGACCCAGTAAGACAAAACAAAGGTGCATTAAAAAATCCAAACCAAACCAAACACCAAAAAGCATGGGGTCAATTTTGTGTTAGACAACTACTCCTAGGCATGTGCCCTGCCTTTGGGTGTGGTTGATATACACAGTAACACTCTGTTGAAGAAAACTGATTTTCCTTTTCCTGGATGGTATTAATTGCAAATAATTTGCTGGTTTGGGGTGGGATTTTCTATATACTTCAGATTTTCCATGCTGAGATTTTTGTCTGTTTTGAACTTGTGCAGGTGTTGTGCATGCTGTTACGTTTTTCTGTGAGTTCATATGTGTTTTGTTCTATTGTGTCTGGGAAACACTGCTTTCTTGGAGTCCTCTAACACTGTGGCTCTCAGTCTTCTTACCTCCTGTTTTCCATACGTCCCAGAGCCTCAATCAGAGGGGTTTGATGAAGACATCCATGGAGGGATGAGTACTCCAAAGTGCACTCCCTCTCTGTGCATTGTCCAGCTGTGGATCTCTGTGTTAATTTCCATATACAGCAAGAAGAAGCTTCTTTGATGAAGGCTGAGTGATGCTCTAAACTGTAGGTACAGCAATATGTCATTAGGAGTCATTTTATTGCTATGTTCCTTTAGCACAGTAGTAGTTGTAGGTGTTCTCCTAGTCCCATCGCCTATCTTGTCCCAAGTTATTGACCACTTTCGCAGTGAAAGAGAACAGTGCCAACTTTCCAGCAAATTAAAGTTTTAGAAAGCTGGGAATGCACCAGTTGAATGAAAAGGTGGGACTATTTCTGGTCTTTCAGAGCAAACCATGCATTGTGGGGGAATTTAGCATGCACGTTGGAAGTCCTTGATACCTCAGGGGATAGTAGAGCTGCTTTCATAGTTTAACTCATGTGGTCCAACTCAAATTATTTCCCCCAGATTCCAGTATCACTACAGTAAGTGGAGGTGCAAAGCCTACCATCCAATTTCCCTCTCTTTGTCAAGACTCATACCCCAGTCACTCATTCACCAGGTTTGGATACAGGTAGCTGATGGGTCACAGCTGAGTCCTTTTCTAAGAATTTGCCTGTGCTGAAGAAAGTCACCTCAGTCAAGCCCATGCCCTTTCCCAGATGATGACTGCTCAGTACAAATCTATAGAGGCCTGGTCACTTTGCCTCTGTTTGGGACAACTCTCAGAACCATCCCACTTCCAAATACTTTCTTGCTTCCTGGAACACTGGTTCAAGATTTTGTTATGACTGTGTCACAACTCAATTTCTTTTTTGTGTTCAGTCCTGTTCAATTTAGTTTCTTTACAGGTATTGACCCAGAGAGCATTTCCTAGCAAATTTCCCTCATACTATTGTCAAATCAGGGAACTTACGATAGTCTGTTAGCTAAACTATTGCCTGATCAAGGTTGGGCCACTGTGGGCATGTATAGAAGCAAAGCATGTGGCTTGGCACTTCACCAAATGCCTCCATGTAGGGATGGGTGACTGACACTTGGGTGACAACATGAGAAGATGAGCAAAGGTTAAGTTTGGTGCCTTAAGGGTTTTTTTCCTAATTACTCTGTGCCTTACAACTTCCCTCAAAGTTGTGTTGTTGTTGTTGGTGGTGGTGGTGGTAGTGGGGTGTGTGTGTGTGTGTGTGTGTGTGTGTGTGTAAGCACACATGCTCATGCATCTGTGCATGCATGCATGCACATGCACTTAAGGAATGGATGATTCATGACATTGATTGTATGATTAACAATTGTGCCTAAGCACTTTCCCACCTGATTATTTCTTCCTTTGGGCATGGCACTGGCAATCAAAATTTATCTTTCAAATTAAGGCTATAATTATATTTTGATAAAGATCTATCAATTCAATGAGAATGAAATTTTGAGGGTTGCCAGGATACAGATGACTCTGGGTTATAGAGAAGGGTTTGCACGCAGAATACTAATCGGTGGTTTGGCACTCTTATCTAGACCTTTCCAATAGCATCTGATAATGCAGGCCCATCAAGTACTATTTCTGCTATTACTCTAGGAGGGTAAAAGTGATGAAAAGATATGAGCAGGGTTTTATGAATGAAAAGATGATTCATCAGATGTCTCTTGGTCTGCCTCACTGATGTTAAAAAATACAGAAATAATTAAATGATATTACTTCAAAATCTAGGAGGCAAAAGGTTACTCTTATTTTCTTGCCTCTCCCTGTATTGTAAATAAAAGATAGATGGCTTTGATTTTCACTGGGAATAGGGACCCATGTTTGTATTGGGATTGACTCCCAGAAAACTAGAGACAGTGGACATTTTCTGATGTTACATGATAACTTTTTTTCATTGTATTATCTGATTATTACTGAACAAGTAATCTGTCTGATAATCAACCAACAAATATTAGGGTCCTCAAGTTGCACTTGAGGGACCTGAGTTTAAAATGGATGACAGTGTATGAAAATAATAGATGATAATGCAGTATTGTAGTTCTCAGCATAACATTATTAAAGGAGAAGATGATAATGTGGTTTGAGTCATATACAAGTTTTATATAATGCATGAAATTTGATATACACATCAGAAAGCATGGTGCATTTGGATTACTCCAAAGTCTTAGTACTCCATTTTAGCCAGTCTCTCACTGCCTTTGCCAACCCATTATTGAGACTTTTGTCACATAGATTAGATTTTCCTCTTCAAAGTTTCCTAAGTTGAATCACTAGAATAATTTTAAGAAAAGATCTGGCATCTTTGATTCATGATAGTATTTTTGAAATTAACCCACATTGCAGTATAGAGCAGTAATTTGGTTTTTGGTTACGAAGCAATAATCCACTGTAAGATGATAACACACTTGTGCCAGGTGTAGTGGCCAGTCTTATAGTCCCAGCACTAGACAAGCTAAAGCAAAATGGCAAAGAGTTTGCGGTCAATCTTGACTATGTAGAAAGTACCAGGCCAGCTTAGGCAACAGGTAAAACCTTGTCTCAATGTCTTCCTCATCCATTGACCCCACCAAATATATGAACATCTCAGTTTGTTTTTTCCTTTCAATTGTGGTGTTTCAAGTTTTAGGCTATCCATAAAATTCATAAGCATATTCTTGCATGAGTCTATTTTATTGATTTCTAATTTTTCTTGTGTCAGTACCTACGAGTGAAATCACTTCGTACCTGTAAGGTTAAAAATAAGAGGCACGATTGGCAAATTTTTTACTGTTTTGCTATATCCTGAACCCTAATAATCTCTTGGTGAGCAGAAAACTGTCATCTGACCAAGTCCAATTCACAAGTATTTTATTCTATGGCTAGATCCTATTAACCCCTGTCAGAAAAATCTGCTTCTTTAAGTCTACACAAGCTTTCTTAGGCATTTTTTTTCCTAGAGATTTTATGGTTCCAGCTTTTATGCTTTGATCTATTGTCCTCTAATTCTTGTATATGAAGTGAGTGGTGGTGGATGTTAAAATTTATTTTTCCCTTATAGCTCTGTTCATTTGTTCTAAAACCACTTGCTTAGACAAATTCTTTCCTCTGTTAAGTCAACTTACTGCCTTTTCCCAAAGTTCGCCTAACTACGCATGACTCTGCATCTGGACTCTCAGTTGGGCTCTATGTCTACTCTTCACCAGAACCAAATTGCCTCAACTTGTGAAGATTTATAATAAGTCTCAAAAACAAATGGTATAGATGCATCCATTTCATTTTCTTGCAAAATTATTTTAGTTATTCTATAACCTATGATTTTCCATAAACCTTTTAGAGTCAGCTTGTCCACTTCTTTAAAAAAAATACATAAAAACATGCTGGCACAAGATGCACAAGCTCAAGCTAGACAAAATTCGGTCGTGGAGGAGGAGAGGCAGACAACAAAGTTCCACTGCCAGCTGAGGAGCTACTTGCAATTAATAGCTGTTTGGAGAGGGACACTGAATTTATTTAAGGGTATAGCCCCTGGTAGGTCAACTATGCTTCAGGGTAGACTTTATACCCAAAAATATTTGCGTTAGTACAAATTGCACTTGAATTTTTTAAAGAGTGGGGTGAATAGGTAGATGGGGGCATCTGAGAGCAGTTGGGGGATGTGACTATGAAATTCTCAAAGAATTAATTTAAAAAATATATCTTAAAAAAGCCATGATGGAATTTTTGACTGGCAATGTTCTGGGTCACTTAAATCCATTGAATTTTGGATACATGAATATCTATAACAGTGTTATCCTTTATCTTTTCAATACCTGAAAAGGGTATGTTCTTTATTATAGAGTTCTTTAATTTATCTTATCAATGATGGTAGTTTTTAGTTTAGAAAACTTATACCCATTTTGTAAGATTTATCTCTATATATTTGATTATTCTGCCACTATAAATTATATTCTCCTTCATGTCATTCTCTAATTTTTATTCATACACACACACACACACACACACACACACACACACACACACACACTTTCTGGGGGTAGACCACATCTAGAACTTGCAATGTAGAGCATACTGGCCTTGAATTTGCAGGGATTTCCCTGCCTTTACTTTCAAGTGCTAAGATTATAGTTGTGCATCATCACTACGCCTAGGTATTTAATTCTCATATTATTGATCTCGTGTCTCATACAAGGTGATACATTTCTGAATTCACCTTTTAATTGTAGGTAGCACTGCTCTGTAGATTTTGTAGGTATTTTTCTTACAGTGTCTGAATAATAATGCCTTTTCTATTTTTGCTTCATGTTTTTTATACTGCTGAGAGTAGATATTTTCAATTCTTCTCCAGCTTAGAAAAAAGCACTCAGTGCTTTACCATCAAGTATAATATATTAACTGCAGTAATTTCAGAGATGACCTTCAGCAGGATTTGATATTAAAGTTATAGAGGTTGTTTTCTATTTTTGTTGGGAAGCATTTATTCCTCTCCTAGTCACTAAAAGAATTACCATGAGTTGATATCATTGATTCCTTAAATATTTGGATACTGTTTCTTGTGTCCTGCCATCTGGACTTAGAATTTTCTTTACAGAAAGACTTTTTGATCAATAATCCGATCTCTTTTTATAAAATATAGGACTATTTATATTTTCATTTCTCCCGATGTCCTTGCTAAGTTCTGACAGGATTCTCATAAAAGTTATTGAATGCATTAGTGCTATAGATCAGTGTATACACAGACCAAAGGTATGACCTGAAGTGGAGCAGTGCTGAGAGGAGACTTGATAAATAAGGAAGGGAGTCCTGGGGGGAAAGAATAAATTAAGAAAAGGCTTGCAAGTGGTTTCTTCTGCCCAACTGGTTGTGATGGAAATGATTTAGAGTGATGGGCTGATTGTAAGGAAAGAGTAAATTAAAACTATTTTTTTTTCCAGCAGCGGTGAAGGTAAACACTGCCTGAAAGAAGTCTGAAAAAGATTGGCACTAAAACAGAGTGGAACTTCAACTTTTCTATTCTATTCAGAGGCTTCAAGGCCTCTGAGCATTTATTTCTCTGTAGACAGCATGGCCTTATGTACCTAGTATGTACTTCCGACGCATGGTTATTATCGTCTCTGTTTTATATCCATTGACTGACCTAGATTTTAAGTTTTTCCAGGGGAAGATCCCAACATTTATTCATACTGAAGTTCAGTGCTAAGCATGTGCTAGACAGTTAATAGTGCATGAATGAAAGGCAGCTGAAAATTTGATTAAACAAATACATGAATGAACGATGAGCAGTCAGAATGAAAAAAAAAAGGTATGGATTAAACTAGGCAACACTAGAGTAGGTAACATATATACAAATAAGAACGTTTTAAGACAATAACAATTCTATTTCTTCCATGGTATAAGCCTGAAATCCTCAGCCTCTAAGCATACTGGAAAAGAGAGGGCCAAGGCTCCTGGGAGGTTTTGAATGGTGAAGCCCAGAAGCGGTGTACATCTCTGCTGTTTAAAGGCATCATCTAACACACAGTGCTGGATCCAGCCGAGGCCACAAAGCCATCAACCCACAGGCATCTAGAAAGAACTAAGAACAGCTAGAGAGGAGTAAAGGGAGCACCCACCCCAAACTGTTACTGCTCAGTCTGGGAGAAACGTACGCCTTGAAGACCTTAGAGGTGTCACCGATGACTTTGTTCACCCCTACCCCTACTACTGGTCTCTTTGCCACTTGACCTCTTTGGCCTGCCTTTCAGACCTTGCTATGTATTCCTCTGAGGCTCACTTCTTGCTAATGAACTCTTAGAAGCCATCTCCTCCAGAAGAAACTGAGAGCAGAACAGAGCACTAATAGACTCTGCCAGCAGTTCCCTGCTAGCTCCAGCCAGAAGCACAAATGAAGAGAGGCACAATGTGGGTCAGGGCAGGGAGTTTTGATGATGAACCTCCCAGGAGTCAGTAAAGCAGCCCTGCTCTGGGAGGCATCTGCACTAAGCTCCTGCCAGCTGCTGAAAGACAGCTCCACAGTCTCTATGATCTGGAGTCTCTTGTTCCGGATCAAAGTGGCTGCCTCTGCAGGGCCCACAACTGCACAGTGAGAGCTCACTGGCCTCAGAAAATGCTGCTGGGTATCTCATGTATATCCCAGGGTGTCAAAGCAAGCACAGAAGCCAGCCTATAGGTACACTCGGGAGTTTAGAGCAGGGTAAGGTGTAGAGATAATGAAGGCCAAGCTTGTGGGATGAAGCTGGAAACAGTGAGTTCTCAGAGGTGTTAGTGGTGATGACCATGGAACTGGACAAAATGGTACCTCTCGTTGTTTTTAAGTTTAGGGAGACAATAGAGAAAGCCTATTTTTTCTCTTGGAGGCTGTCTCCCCCAACAAGGACTTGGCTAGTCTAGTCTTCTAGCTCCGTAGCATCAGTCAGCGATTAGGTTTGGGATTTCAGCTAAAGACAGGTGTGGTCACACACACCTATAATCTCAGCACTCATGAGAGTAGAGCAGGAGGTTGGAGAGGCCTGTGTCACCCCAGACCATAAGACAAGTTCAAGGCTAGCATGGGGAACTTAGGATATTTGCCAACCCCTCCTCCAAATAAACAAACCAAAAGCTCCCACATCCTAAAGGTACAGTTAGACTGAAATCAAGAATAGAAATAAAGTGACCAAATTTTCAGAAAATTTGCCAAGCGGGAAATGAGAATTGAACGGGCTAGAGGAAGTAGTGAGAAGAAAAATAAAGGGAGAGATTTAGCACTGTGAAGTGAGAGGAGAACTCTTTTTCTAATGCCTCTCCGAACCATATTCTTGAAGTATAGTTTTGCTGCTCTTCAAAGCGTGATCCTACTTAGAGGCTATGGCCTGTCAGATCTCTTAGATTAGAGTTCTCTTACATCTAATTCTCCCCCAGCTCAGCCCTTCTCTAGGTCAGACACCTGCTCAAGTGTCACCTTATTGCACACCTACCTCAATTGGGTTCTTCAGAAGTAGCCCTTCAAGACAATTCCTCAAAATTTGAGAGGTAAACCCAGGAGAGCAAAGTAAGAGACAGGGAAAGTAAGGCAGAGGGAAAAGGGATCTGATAGAGAGGCATGCTATCCAGCAGTCACCACATGGGCAACTGGTGTTCAGGCCTACCAAAGATCTTAGGGGACAGTGTAGCATGTGCTTCAGAGTTAATGATAATTTCTGAGGACATTGCTATCTGCTGGAAGAGTTCTTCCAGGGGCAATATCTAGTTTACCCTGCTTATAGGCCAAGCATCCTTCCGTTGCCAGAGCAGGGATAAAATCACTTTCAGGTAGAACATTTCACAGAGTTGCAGAAGGCTTTGGAGCAGTGAAGTCAATGCGGAGGGGGTGTCAGCAAGATGCTGAGCGTATGCTCTGCTGCCCTCTCCAAAACAGCAGCCCTGTCACCCTTGCTCCTCTCGTCCCACTCTCCACTCCCTCACAGAACTTCTAACACTTGGATATAACATCTGTATGTTTGTCACCATCTGTCTCTTGTGCTATACGCAAAGCTCCAGGGAGAGAGAGCCTCATGTAGCCTTCAGTGCCTCGGACAGGGTGGTGACTGTTTAGGAAGGACTGCATATACAAGGGAATATGCAGAGAAAGACAGGGATGTGTTGCCATCACTGCTAGCCTAAGCATGTGTAGCTGTAGGAGAACAGGACATAAATAAGTTGCAGGGACAAAGATAAGTGTGGCACAAAGAGAGGGCACGGCTGCTGCTTGAACGTGAGTAGATAAAGAGAATACAGGTCACTGCCGTTTCTTGGTCTAATTTTTCTGGGGACTCGGGGATTTTGTTTTTTGCTGTGAACATAATAGCTATTACTTTTGCTCCATCTACCAAATGGATGCAGCAACAACACAGCAGGCGTGTCTTCACAGATTGGCAAATGTGATAGCAAAGCCAACGACTGGAAGGCAAGAAATGTGCAAAGGACAGGGAAAGGAAGGGGAGAAAGGAGGCAAGAAGCCAAGGGAAGGCCTCGCAGACTCTAAGAACTGAATATGCCACTGAAATGTTTTGTTTTGTTTTTTTTTTTTTTTGAAATGAGCTTTTGGGGCTTGAGCAACTAAGTGGATCTGACCCAGAGCTTTACTTGTAAATCATGTGGCTCTGTTGATTCAGGCCTTGAGGTGTGTGCTCTAGGCCACTGGTTTGAATTTACCCAAAAGGAAGGAAGTTCTGAAGTTCAGGAAGTCCCTAAACAGGCAGCTTCCTTAGACCACCTCAGTGGTTCCTACTATTGGCTGCAGCTGGTTCTCACCCCGTGGTTCACCACCCCCACCCAGGGGGTCGCATATCAGATATCCTGTATATCAGCTGTTTACACCAGTATTCCTAACAGTAGCAAAACTGAAGTTATGAAGTACAACAGAAATGATTTTACGGTTTGGGGCTCTCCACAACATGATGAACTATATGAATGGGTCACAGCATTCAGAAAGTTGAGAACCACTGGTTTGTGGGTTTTCAGAAAATCTCACCACAAAGGACACTGGCATTGATAGATGGGCTTCAGCCTGTAGCCACTGTGTGTCAAGACTTAAGAGGAAACTATGGTAAGATGACACAATAGTGAGGGATTGGGAACCTGGACACATCTGTGTGCCACTTGTTGCAGGTGACTTTTGTTCTGAAAAGAACAGACCTTTCTCAGAATGAACAAAAGGAAAGTAGATGTTCTACTCACCAAATCTACTGGCTTAACAGTCTTGAAAAGAAAGCTTAAAAATCCAGAAAAATATCAAAATGCATTCTTAAATAAATGAAATTTCCAAGTTATATTAGGTTCCAGATGCCTTCTTGCCCATCTCCTTAGCTCTTCAGGTAAACATCCTTGTGCTGATACTTAATTCCCTGAAAAACTAGCAGGGGAAGTCTCCCCAACAGTCTGTCTCATGCCTACACAAGCTTAAATTGTCGTCTTAAATACAATCCACTGGTAACAGTACGAAACAGCCAGATAGAGAGACGGTGTACAGTTTATATGAATGTTGAAATAATGATTCTCATTTCTTAACTGGGTTTAGTACATTATATAGCTGCTTTTACAAGGCAAAAATAACATTGGAAATTCTATCACAAATGCTTTTTTGCTTAGGTTGATCTGTTGTTAGAACAAGTAAAATGATCCTACAGGTGTGTTGGACCATTGTATGACCTTAAAACTGAGCTCTGGGTTGATATTACCAACTCCTTTGATTTGGTGTGCAGTCATCTGTATATATCTTGTTTGTTTATCTATTTATTTATTTACCATGTGTGTGAACATTCCACTACATACATGTGTAAGTCAGAGGGAAACTTCTATCGGTTCTTCCTCCATTTGGGTCCTGAGGACTGAACTCAGGTGGCAAGCATTTTTGCTTGTCGAGCCACATTGCCTTTATTTCTAACCTTTATTCCTAATGCTACATGGGCCAGAGGCTCCAAAACCAAATAATCAAAAAAGTAATCTCTTCCTCTTCGGGTCTAATTGTAATCCATTCCTTTAAGAATTCCAGTATTTTCCCACATTGGCCTGGCTTTGATATCTCTGAGTCAGAGAAGCTCTGCAGAGAAAGTTGGTATCCAGAGCTAGAAAGTATTGAACCAACACAAGTGGATGTGGTTTGCGCATTTTGCTCTGGGAATTCTGGGTAAGCAGTTCAACATAGACCATATACACTCCCATGTTCCCATGTAGGTCCTCTTCAGGGATTCCAGGGCCTATGCATTGGCCCATAAGACAAAACGAGTTCAGTATTTGACTGACGAGGTCAGCTTTCATTTGTAGTGTAAGGGGCTGACTTGTACAAATCATATGTTATAACAGAGTTACTCTGCCAGCAGACTCCTTGAGACAATATGGAGGTGGAGTTTGGAAAGCAAAAGTCGGTACTTAGCAGAATAGCAGCAGGAAGGCAGAACCCAAGTTGATAATCTATGGACTCCCAGATTGGCTGGCTAATCTACTTCTGCCAGTATAAAGGATCCTTTTCTCTTTGCATCCTCATCAACACTTATTGTCAGTTATTTTACTCATAACAGCTATTTAGACCATGGTGGGATGGAATCTCAATTTAGTTTTGATTTGCATTTCCCTGATGGTTAATGGCTTGGATATTTTTTTCGTGTACTTATTGACTATTAGTACATCTTTACCTGAGAAGTATCTGTTCAGTTCATTTGCCCATTTATTGACTGAGTTACTTGTTCCTTTGTTTTCTAATTTTTTTGAGTTCTCCATATACTCTTTGTATCCATCTCCTGTCAGATGAAAGGAAAGCAATGCTTTTTTTTTTTTATTCTGGAGGCTAACCCTACTAAACCCTATTGGTTGTTTTCCTTCATTGTGTAGAAGATTGTTAACTTGATGTCGTTATGATCTGAAAAGGCGATGTCCTATAAAGGACAGCACTCTATCAACTCAGCTACATTTGTCAGTTCATGCTATTACTTCTCAACTTACTAGAATTTTGTTCAGAAAATCATTGCTTATATCTATATGCTGAAAATATCCTCCCGTGGTAATTTCCAGGCTTACATTTTTTACATTAATGCCTTTTGCACATTTTATGTTGATTTGGTACAGGGCGAGAGATACAAGTTTTTGTCTCAACCCTGTATTCTATTCTACTGGTGCACGTTCCTGGTTTAGTATGAACATGCTACTGTTTTGTTACTCTAACACTGGAGTGGAGCTAGAAATCAAGTATTTCTATCCACCTAGCATTGTTCCTTTTGCTCAGGTTTTGGTTATTTGGGATCTTCCTTGCTTTCATGGGGATTTAAGATTCCTTCTAGTTCTATGCAAGATGTCATTTGGATGGAGACAGTTCGATCTGCCAATTATTTTTTGTACTATTGCTAGTTTAACAATATTAATTTTGTGGTTCATGAAAATAGGAAATCTTTTTATCTTCTGATGTCTTCAGTTTCTTTCTTTGGTGTTTTACAGCTTCCACTGTAGAGATGTTTTATCTAATTGGGAAAGGTTATTTTCAGGTGTTTTATTTACTATTTTGAAACTATTGTGAGTGGGAATATTTCTTGATTTCTTTTTTAGTGAGTTCATTATTGGTATGTTAAAATATTTGGGGGTTTTGTTTGTTTTGTTTCTTTCCTGTTGTGTTACTGAATTTGCTTATTGTGTATAAAAGTCTGTGGTAGAAGGATGGCCGATTCTGAGAGCCTAACTCAATGTGGGGTTTATTCATGTATTTACCAAGTGGTATTCTCTCTCTCCTAAGCAGAATTGTAATCATGCCCTCTGTGTTTCATACGACTGCTGGCCTATCCACAGTGGAATGGCCCTGGGATTCTTACCAACAGATTCTCCTTATATTTTATATTAATTCGGGTCAAGAAATTGTCCACTCAAATATTTCTTTTTACCTGAAAATAGAAATTTCATGTAGCTCAACCTAATGCCTTAGCATATTCTGATCTCTCCCTGCATTTGTTCTCCACTCTGCTAATCCTGTCTATCTACCATCCTCTCCCCAAGCCACAATGACACTTCTTCCCTGTACTCCTGGAATCAGAAAGCATTTATCTTGAGCCAGTATGGAACTCAGTGTGTCTTCAATGTGAACACTTGATCCTACCTTGGATAATCATCTAATTTGCCTAATCTGACTACCAGGCTATGCACTCCTTGAGAGCACTGCTGGTGTCCATCCTTCTCTTCTTAAAGCACTTCTGTAGTTCTTTGTATGTTATAATGGGTAAAGTGTTTTCTTTCCTGGATCTGGGTATGGTAGATACTTGAGTCAGATTTCTACTATAATTTATTTCTCTCCTCCCTTCATCTTGACCCATCTCCATAGAAAATGACCCAGTAAAAGAAACATAATAGAAATATCTTAAACTTGTGAAGGAAATAGAAGGTATCATTTATTTATTTTGAAAGACTGCTGAAGTTTGGAGTCTTCATTTGCTTACTCAAGAGCAATAAAATTGAAACATGAATTTGCCAATATCGCTCTCTTTTGACCTACAGAAGGGGCAATTTCACATCATTCAAACCAGACTCTTACTATTTTGACTCACGCACAGTTGCAAATGGGTGAAGCTGTCTGATCCCTGTGTGTGATCCACTCCTGAGTCCATCGTCATGCAATGCCCATGGAGGCTCCTTGTAGCTTCTGATGGGCCTGTGGCCTTTGGTAGGTTCTACAATAGTTTGTGGAGTTTTCATTAGAAGCTCTGGATTCAAAAAGGCCTGGTTCATTTCCCCTTTCCCTACAGGTGCCAACATATGTGTTTGATCTCTGGGATAAATGCCAAGACCTCCAGGCTTGAGTTTTCAAATTTCTGGAGATCAAAAGCTCTCCTCACCACCACAGAGGTTTCTCTGTACTGTTTCTCAACAAAGCCTGCCCAGCTCCTTTGAGGGCCAGTATTGAGAGTTCACAGGAGATGAGAAAGGAAGCACAGGAGCTCTCGGTTCCCTAAATTGCCAGTGTGTAGAGGAGATGAGTATGAAGGGGAAAGGCTGGTGGGTTTTTCTCAAGTGAATCGTGAATTAAAAATGCAGGAACTTTCAATGTAATTTTAGTTATTTATGAACCAGATACACCTGAATGGGTAGCTGTGAATCTCTCAGAATTTTCCCCATTTATGACCCAAAGAAATACAGAAACCCTTCGTGCTATTGTACTAAGCACCTTCAGCCATTTCCTGTGACTTTCAAATAGAGAATTTTACTCTGTAATACCCCAAAGACAAAAGTAGTGGAGGAAGAAATCTAAAACCAAACTCAGTTCTCTTACTGCAGTCATTTTGCAGCTTTTGAAATAAGTAGTTATGGCATTGTCATTAGGAATCTAGATTTTTCAGCATAAGAGAAAAAGATCAATTAAAAAAAATCAAGGAAGTTAAATTAAAAGCTGTAGTCTTACATTTCAATTGGAAATGGCAGTTTAAATTTGACTTACTTTCGCCTTCTGAAAATGTGTTTTCCAATTCTGATCTACTAAAGAAGCCTAGAATTGGAAATACCTCAAAAAGCAATACCTTTGGAGTGCTAAGGTGGGTCCATCTCAGAGGAGTCAGGTCTAAGTGCAGGTCTGGAGCAACATATGTATAAGACAAACTTGGGACTCCTCTCTTGCTATCTCTGCAGATTTAGCAAGACACAGACTGATTCACAAAAGAAACCATTTTCTCTGACACTGGATTGAACATGAATTCAGTAATTCCCACTCATCAGGCCATGACCAAACTATTACAAACATCTAAGCTCCTTTGAACAGCTTATCATTTGGCCTGCACACTCACGTAGTCATACTTTCTTTGTTGTTCCAACAAAAGCTCTCATTCTCTTCTACCTATAAAAATACTGATTAGTAAGTAATAATTCTAATTAAGTGTAGTGAATGTGGTATGTGAGGCCTTTTATATTTAAATTTTTCTACCATCAATGATGATCTGTAAATTTTAAGAAATTAACCTACATATAGTAGAAGAGATTTATTAGAACATGTTGTGAGAATGAGAATCAGTTGTGTCCTAACTACCTTACTGCTTCACAGCCTAGCTAACCTGTCCAAGAGGCATCTGTCCAAGAGGACCAAAGGCTTTCTATGTACCATATTGGAAACCAGGACCCTTTCATGTATACAGTATTTTCTAAATAGGAAGGTGATTTTCCTAATTTCTCCCATTTTAGCACTATTTCATTCTAGCCTATCTTATTCCATTAGTCTGACATTTTCAGCTCCTTAAAAGTGTGGTTTACATCCAAATTGCCTCTCTTACAGTGATGGTGCCTTGTGAAAAACAAATTATTTCCACTAATATTGTTGAGGCAAAAATGGTACATGTTGACAAGAACAAATAAGAATCCTCACCTATTGTATACAGTCTGTGGGTATGATAGTTTAAACTGTTGACTGTTTCTGATGTTTGAAAATGGATAAAGCTTCTATCTATCTATCTATGTACTTATATATTCTCTATCTCTCTATCTCTATGTAGCTACGCAAATCTATTATCTATGTACCTACCTACCTATGTACCTACCTCTCTCTGTGTGTGTGTATGTGTGTGTGTGTATATATATATAAACATATATATCCACATATTTATCTAGTATGTATGTAAATATTCATGTATGTATATATCTGCATATATATATCATCTATTTAATATGTAATTCTGAAGTTCCTGTCTTCTCTCGACTCCATGATTAGGGAGTTGAATCCTAGAGTAAACTATACTTTGACAGCCTCTATTGCAGACTGTGTGGTTAAAGGAGAGCATTGTTCATGCTAAAGACAATAAAATATCCAGTCCAATCCAAGGCACATTCATTCAATGAAGAATAATGTCCAGATAAAACTTTTTAAAAAGATGTTCATTGCAATGTTTTATGTATTGGAACTAATGTCATTTTCAGTGCTGAGAACACAAATGAACTATGGTATATTCATATGGTAAATCACAATGTAGCTGTTGACGAATGTTGCTTGGGGTATATATGTAAAGACTTAAATATTACAAGGGAAATTTCTTACAAGAAGTATTGGAGGAAGCATATATGTTATTTTTCAATTAAAAGTTCACATAAAAACTACTTGGAAATATACTGGTGAGATAACAGTGGCCTTGGGTGATAAAATTTTGAGTGATTTTCCTCATGTTCTGTTAATATTTTGAACTTTCCATAAAGTATATATTTTAGGTACTGTGATATCACTGTGAAGAGAAACCATGACCAAGACAATTCTTATAAACAAACAAACAAACAAACAAACAAACAGTTTCAGAAGGCTAGTTTGTTATCATCATGACGGCAACGTGACGGCAAGCATATAATTTGGAGCAATAGCTGAGAGCTACATATGATTCATAGCCAGAGAGAAAGAAGAGAGGGGGATGGGGATGGGGATGGGGATAGGAGGGAGGGAAGGGAGGGGAGGGGGAGGGAGGAGAGGGGAGGGAGAGGAGAGGAGAGGAGAGGAGAGGAGAGGAGAGGGAGAGGAGGAGGAGAGAGAGACTGACTAGGCCCCTAACATGGGTAGTAGTTCCACTCCCTGATGACTAAGCACTCAAATATGTGAGCCTGTAGGGGCTGTACTCACTCAAACCACCACAGTATATATTGTCTAGTGGAATGGGATATGAACATTTTTAAATTTGCATTTCATTGAATAATTTTGTAAGAGAAACAAATAACTTTAGCTATTTCCTTACTTTATAATAGCTTAATAATAAATCCCTGAAGCAAGGAAATGCAGATTTGGAGAATGACTATAAGACCACAAGTGCTCTGATGACAAGGACCCTATGCTAGACATTTGTTATGGTTGGGATCTGAAATGTCCCCCACCAGGCTCCTGCTTTGAATGCTTGTTCCCCAGCATGTTTTAGAAGGTCATGGAACCTTTAGGAGGTAGTGTGTGCCTAGAAGAAGTAGGGCATTAGAGGCAGGTCTTTGAAGGTTATAACTCAGTCCCTAGTCCTAACAGTTTTCGGCTTCCTAGTCTAGGATGATGTGAGCAGCTTGTGTCACATGCTCCTGCTGCCCCACCTTCCATGTCATGTCGGACTTGAATCTCTCTGGAAATCTGAGCTAAAATAAGTCTTTCCTCCCTAAAATCATTGCTGTCAGTTTTTTGGGGCACGGGGGGGCAAAATAGTAACCAAAGCACCATCTCTGCTTTGACCCCATCCCTCTTTCTTGACCCAGAGGTTTGCAAAAGTAGTTGCTGGATATAAATGGGTGGGTATGAATGAATGTTTACACTCCTCAGGTTACTAGACATAGCAATTTTATATGACAAATTTTTCTCTTTGAAATCTTAGTTATACTACTACTATACTGAGATGTACTATACTACTACATCTCAGCCAGTTCTATCTATAGAATATAAAACAGCTTTAGGCCAATTTACCCCATCTCTTCGTTATTTTCCTTCACTTCTGAGAAACTACCCTCTTTACCCATTTTTTCAAACCTCTTATTGTAACGTAGCCTGTCCCTTCTCTAGAATTGCTCGGATGTAAATTCCTTCTTTGTATCTAGCTAAATTTCTTTCACTGTGGTTTTGAAGATGAATAAGACCCATAGCTGGTACAAAACACCATTTGAGCTATTTGTGTCTATTGCATTTCACTGCTAAACTCCACAGGGAGTCATTAACAAGCAGCAACAGCAATCACACACGTTTCCACTAAACATTTACTTGGGACAGTGTGTGACATTGCCAAGGATATTGAGAGATGTTGTTTAAGGTACATGAACGTGGCTTGGTAGCTAAGGAAGTCTGTGAAAAATATGGAAGGAAGGGAGACAATAATGAGTGGCTAGAAGCAAAGAGGGGCAGGCTGAGAGTGTTATTTTGGTGATGAGCCTTATAGGATGGGCAGAGTCTGTGTGGTAAAAGGCATTGTATATCCACAAACAAATCAGGATAACCAAACTAAGTCCATCTGCTAGCCTGGGTAATCCTTTTCTGGATTGTTTGATGTGAAAGCAGAATGCAGAAAGAGCACAATAAAAGAAATGAAAAGTGTTCAGGTCATTTGCACCCTGAGCACCTGCATATAATCCAGATTTGTATCGGCCAGAGGAGTTTGTATTTTTCTGTTGCTGTCCCAATGTTTTTCAGTATTATCACCACTCTATTGTTGCATGTCTACTCTAAGCTTCAACATAGCTTTTGTTTCTGGTAAGTTCACAGGGTTATCTCTAGTAGCCATGGTATTCTTATAGGGCTCTTGGCAAGGGTACCCTTGAGCTTACCTAGGATCTATAAGGCAACAAGGGTACATGTTTGGTTTCGGTGGCTGTTCATCACAGGGACTACAGCCTAGGTTGAAATGCTTCTGGGATCCTAAAATAAAAAGAGCCGATTTCATAGAAAAGCAGGGCAATAGAGCATTTTCTTGGAGGGACAACCAAAGAAAAGTGATAGGTTGCAAATAATGACTAAAAGTAGCAGACACAGAAGCTGGCCAGGAAAGTCCATGAATCGAGATCAGGAGGTTTGTACTTTATTATCAGCACCATTATTTTAACCCTGCCAAAACTCAGGTCTGTGAATTTGGGTCATATCTTTGGCCTTTGGTTTCCTTATCAACATTTGAAAGGAGTGACCAAGAGCATGGTTTTTATAGCGTATTGACTGCTGATCGAGTAAGATGTGTTTTTAGATCACAATCCAGCAAATCCGTGCATGCATGCCCAGCAGAAACACAAACAATAGCTCCACAGAACAATACAGTACACTTGAGCATATTCCATTCTACTCGATTCTATTTCATTGTTTTCAAAAATGCTAGTCTTGACCTGCTGAATGGGTTTTGCAACCCACTAATGGGTCATGCCCTGTAATTTGGAAGAGAGAGGGGGGGGGAGAGACAGAGACAGAGAGACAGAGACAGAGACAGAGACAGAGACAGACACTGAGACTGACTGTAATTCCCTAGGTCCCTTCCAGAAGTAGAATCCAATGGATCCATGCTTACAGGAAGTTTCTGAAAACAATAGCTGGTCTGTGACAGATGATAATATGCTTACATCATGGAATAAGGCAGGCAAATAACCTGAAGTCATTATGAACCACTCCTGAGGAGGACAGAGTACTGCACCTCTGAGAACAACTTGGAGAGGATCTCCAAGTTATATTTAAGTGCTGCCCTGGTCAACAGTCATAAGAGATGGGGCTGTCAGACCTGTTAGGAGGTGTCAAGCTCCTTGGTTATGGGCATACTTCTGTTTCTAGCATGTAAGACCTGTATTACCCTCATCTTCATTTATATTTCTTCTACTGAGATTACAGAAGTTGGTTTTCTTTTGCTTGGTTTTTGTGTGAATTTATAATGTGTATGGAAGTGTGTGCATGCATACATTCCTGTGTGAGTTTGGTCACTTTCATGCCATGTTGTGCATTTGGAGATCAGAGAACAACTTCTGGTGTGACCGCCTTTCAACTTGTTTGATACAATGTCTCTTTATTGTTTTCCACTGTGTATGCCAATCTTGAAGGAACACTGAGATTATAGATTTATGACCACACCCAACTTTACATGGATTCTGAGGATTTGAACGCAGGTTCTTACACTCACATGGAAGTGCTTTTACATTTAAGATTTCACAAGAAACTTAGACATCTCTATACTTTCGTCTTTTAAACTTAGACCTTAGACTTTTGGTCTTTGTTCCTATCATGGGAAAAGAAAGAAATTTTTGATTAATCAGTGACAGGTTAGGTCAGCATCATTTTCTTGGAGCCTCAGAACCACACTGTGAGTGCTCTATGATCCCATTTTTCTAGATTATGGGACCAAGATCAAATTTTTCCATGATTTTCTCTGGTTCTCACTCCCGTGGTTAAGCCCCATTTCTATCACAGAGAATCCAAGTTCTCTCCACCAGCCATCACCTTACTACCGAATTATTCAAGGTAGGTTTTGCTGGCTGGTAGAAAGCAAAGGTATTAGACAGAGCAGGACTAAGCCCAGAGATGGAAACTGCTTACTCATTCAGATGGCGAAATAGTGATCTGGATATTAGGAACGTTCAGTGACATCCACAAAGCCATGTAGTTGCAGAACTACAACCACAATGCAGAGCCCTAGTAGTCTTTTCAAAGGACATCTGACATCAAAATCAAAGCAAAACAAAACAGCAGTGACAGTAACGACTAGTGTTTCCCTCATGAAGCCTCATTTTGATATAGAAGTTGAGGAAAAAAATGTATGTTCTTTCAGCGTTCTATCGGTAGTAGTTGGGGTATTTTAAAGAGCTGGAACTTGTTACGAAGGCACCCATCTTTCGGATGCTGAGATGACTACATTAGATACTTTGTCCAGAGTTGGGGGCAGGTCTAAGTTACTATGGATCTACAGGGGGGAAAGCCCAATAGAAGAGTTTCAAGAATCCTGACTCTAGTTGGCAGGCCCTTATAGTTCTTGCTGTTCCTGTATGCTGCCCTCCTTTTCTTCTCCAAGTTGCCAAGCAGAATGGACAAAGGCCTGGTTGCCAAAGAAAAATGGCAGGTGGGAATGAATGGTATTTCTTGGTGAACTCCCGACTCTGTCTTCCCAGCAGCTCTGGGAAACTCTAGAGGCAGCACCAGACTGACTGTATTTCCATTTTGTTCACCAAGCTGTTGGCTGCTATGGAATGGCTCCAGCATAGCAGGGAAGTGGGAGCAACCTGGCTGTGTATCTGCAACACCAACTATTTCAGATGCTTCCTAATATACTAATGTATGATACTAATATACTAATGCATGATACTCCTCACTGCTTTCTATCACAGGCTGTCAGAGGGGATGGTTTGTGTGGGCATGAGTTTCTGGCTGAAAAGTTATTATGTGGTAGGGGAAGGGATAGTCAGTAGAGGGGCAGGAAGGAAATTAACAAAGGTGTTTGTAGGTAAATGTTCCCTGTAGACACTATAAGAATGTGTTTTTAAACTTTTCCCTCCCTCCCCTGAAGGGGTAAAAATTCCATTTCCAAGTAACTTGGCAAATTTTGCTGATTTTTTTTTTTACAATCACACTCAGAATTCAAACTTTAATTTCAGCTGTCTTCTTCTCCCGTTCCTCATTCAATTTTGAAGAACCTCAGAAAGGAAGAGGGAAAAGCTGGGATTATTCTGTGGTAGAGTAGATAGTCTTTCTAGGACAGGAGTGTTGTGGTAAATAGTTAATATTAATCAGGTTGCTACCCCACCATGGATCATTTTGTTCTCAGATAAAAGATACAAAACTTTTACATTTATAGTAAGCCTTAATCAGCACTAGAGCTGGGCAGATATCTATCCTGTAATCTATCAGCACCTACTTTCCTATCAATAACCCTGTGATATGACTTGCCATGTTCCACCTGGCCACTCCTACTCTGAATGGCCAGCCCTCACAGCCAGTTCTCAGGATCCCTTACCCCTTAGTATTTTTCCCTCTTTCTCCACACTCCTCCTCTTCCTCTTCCCCCTCATGACCCTTTCTCAGACCCCAAGACCAGGAACAAAAACTCTGCCTGCCTACCTCTCTTCTGCCCGGCTATAGGCTGTAGGCATCTTTATTCAACCAATAGTTTTAAATAAAGAAGCAGGGTTATATAGCATCACTTGGTGTACATGAGGATCTCCATGTCCCCAGGGGCAACAAGACTTTGGGAGTCAGTATTTAGCATTACAACACATAGCAAAAGACCAAAACCTCAACACAGGAGGTTAAACATGAACATTTTCTTTGGGGAGGGCGGTTATACATTTTTTTTTTGTCTAAATGTATGTCTGAGTGCTAGTTGCATGTCTAGTTCCCCTGAAGGTCAGAAAAGGGCATCTGATTTCCTAACACTGGAGTTACAGATAACTGTAAGCCACCATGATTGGGGATGCTGGAAACCAAACCCTGATCCTCTGGAAGAACACTCAGTGCTCTTAACTTCTGGGCCATCTCTCCAACCCCAAGAATGTTTTAGTCTCTGCCCATAGATTGCAATTTAAGGTAGCGAGAACCTCGTAAGGCCAGCCAGGAAAGCTGCATAATGGCAGTCGCAGAGTCTGGGCAAGGTTAAGTGTGCTTTCCATCTTCTTTCCTTTCCAATAGTTCCTAAAAGCAAACCACCTAGGAAGAAATCTAAGGGTCCCCACACCCCATCTATTCTCACCTCCTCTGGTATTTGAGAAAGGGTCTCATATGATAATCTAGGATCACCTGGAACTCATTATATAGGCAGGCTAATCTAAAACTCACAGCAATCTTTCTGCTCCAGTATTCTGGGCAATGATATATGTGATGTATCACACGCATACATGCATGCACGACACCACAGCAGATGAGACTCTTAAATCTTATGTCTATGTCAGGCCATTTCTGAGAACCCCAATGAATGATATATTCATGCAATTGATACATTACTATGAATCATGATGTAGACAATCTCATTAACTCTGGGCTATGAGAGAGAAATGAACTCAGATGAGTCTTTAAAGACTACATTGCCCTATAGACATGATAGTTTGTGTTTTTTTTTTCTTTTAGAAGTTCACTTCTCTGGTGTCTGTTTGTAGTGCTATTTGTCTTTCTGGAATGTAATAAATCTCTCCCAAGTTTCTCTAGTAGTTACTGTCTAGAACATTCTCTCAGTCTTTGGCTACACATCATTCTGTGGAAGACATAGAAGGTGGAACTGTTGAATCCTTTGCTAGATACTTTTTATATGGAGATAATTCACTCTCCCTCTCCCTACTTGAATCATCTTTAGCTTTGGCAAATTAATTTCTGTATTGATCTGGGGAAAAGAAGCAGCTGTGAAGTCAGAGGGGGGATCTGCCCCCAGATCTTCTACTTACAAGGTATATGACTGTAGATGTCCCTTTTCTGAGATGATCTATAAAATGGGCCAGTGCTTTCTTTCCTCTGTGAGTTGAGTGATGGGGTCATGGTATTTATGAAGAGAATGCACATACCTTGGAGAATAGCATGGGCTTGGAGTTCCTCTTGAGACCTTACAGACTTGGAGGAACAGACAAACAAACCCCCCACCCCTTTTCTGTTGTAATGGATAAAAAGGAAGCATCTAGCCCTAGCCCCAATTTTATTGCTTGTTCTCTTCTGTCCCATCCTTAGGGAGCAGCGACAGAGGGGAGACTATAACAAGACAAGGCAAGTGAGTGAATGATTTTAAGAAGGCAAACACATTAATGGGAGATTCATTAATTTTCTGTTAATATGCTATTATTCCATATAAACTACAAAAAGTCTTAACAAGTCAAAACAACATTGTTAAGTAGACCTGTTGGTGCAGGTATGTAACATCAGTGACCTGGGAGGTTGGTTCAGGAAGATCACAAGTTTGAAACCAACCTAGGCAACATAGTATGACTCTGACTCAAAATAGAAAAATGAAAAGAGGACTGGTGAGTCATCTCAATGACAGAACATTTGTTTAGTAAGTGCAAAGCCCTAGGTTTAAAGTGATTACCACACAACCCCCCAATATTATCTTTCAATACTGTGAGTTGATGTCCAGTACCACAGAAACAAAACCAACAACCCCTCCAATATTATCTTGCAAAACTGTGAGTTGAGAGTTTGAATCTGTGTCCTTTGTTAACAGGCTAGGCTTTGACTAGGCTAAAAGTCAAGGTGTCCCCTAGGGCTGTGCAGCCATCTGAGGCCCAAGTTTTTCTTTCAAGCCTATTAGTTCTTGTCAAAATCCAGCTTTTGGGGATATAGAACTCAGTCCTCAGTATCTACAGGTTGCCCATTATCTCCAATCGTCAGGCCTTCTCCACAATGAGACATTTTGTATCTCCAAGTATATAAGCAAATGTCTGTGTTACTTTCTGTCTCCTACAGACCTGCTTGATGAGACCATGACCCACCTAATGGAATACTTTCCTTTGTGGTGAAATCAAAAGTCAAATGTGCAGAGGCCATGAAATTTCTTTAGCAAACTGATGTAGCATAAGGCACAAGTTCTTCCCATACTCAAGAGGATCGCATGGGTTATCAATTGTGAACACAGATATCTTGGAGACCATCCTAGGATTCTAACTGACAGAGGAGTCCTTAGTTCTATTAAAATAAAATAGTAAAACAAAGCTTACATCTCTTTTTAATTTCTATGAGAATATATATTACAGAGGCAACTAAACTTATCATTCATGATTCAGCCATGATGAAATTTCTAATAATGGAAGAAATATGGATAGAGAGTATCTAAAGATACAGGACAGCTTTGCAATGGTGGTGGTATAGCAACATTGTGAACAAACTAAATCAACTTTAGTCATTAGTTAGCAAAAAATATTTTGTGTATGAGCGCACATGTTCATGTTTGCGTGTACACATGGAGGTACGTTTGGAGGCCAATATCAGGTATCTTCTTCTATCATTTCCACCTTATTTTGGGGGAGTTGTTTCTTACTGAATCTGTAGTTCACTGATTTGACTAGCAAAGTCTGAGGATCCCATTGTTATTGTTTCCTCAGTGCTGGGACTATGGGCGTGTGATGTTGGGCTAGGGATCTCAACTCAGATCCTCATGCTTGCTTTGCAAAACCTTTACTAACCGAGCTATCTTTCTCAAGCCCAGAAATTACCTTTTTGTTAGGAAAATGGATTACCTTCCTTGACAGTTTCATTAATGCCTCTTTCTGCCTTTAGTAGATACACCAAACACTATGGCAACTAATAGGTGAAGTGGTCACCTGCTAATGTGTAGAATATATCTGTTCTAGCTTCTCAGAAGAGAAAGGAGAAGTGTGGCTCCTTGGTTGTGAAAGCATCCACTGCTTTTATAGACTGTTGGCTCCTCCAAGGAACTAGTATGCAGGCACCCATACTGGAATTCAGAAATTAGCCATTACAGCTGGAATCTGTTCTTTCATGCAGTTTAGCAACTGAAAACCTCAGGCCTGGCTTGTCTGTTGACCACTGTAGGAATGGGTTTAGGGCATCAGCAAAAGAGGGTCACTAAAAATAATTATACTTCATTTTAAATAATGTAAAATTTATATCTAGCAATGAGGAAAGTTGCCAATTTTCTTTGTATTTTATGTTATGTGATAATTTCTGAAATTGCAATTACCTACTACAGAAGAGTGGGAACTGTACTTTTTGGGGTATAGAGAACCTCTAGAATCTGACGGCGTTAGGTTATTCCTAGGATTCTGCAGCAGGAAGTACACGCCAGACAGCATTTTTCTTAATCTGTTGCTTTGGGGAAGAATCACATCAACATTTTCATATAAAACCATAAAACATGTGCCTCATGATGATAGGGATTCCTGTGTGTGCTGCTCTGTCTAGCATTGTGCCTGACACTAATAGCTGTTGTATAATGTTCATGGGTGAGTAGGTATTTTCATTATCAGCATTCTCCTCTCTTCTCCTATGCCACCCAATCGCTCTCCCTCCTACAAGATCCCAAAGCATCATCAGAAAACATTTTGCATTTCTCAAACTTTCCTGATGGTAAATAATGTTGGAATACTTTTAATACATGCAGGTTATCAACACAATATTGGGAACCTGGTTCAAAGGCTCAGTGAGCTTCAGCTTTTCAAGCACATCTGATGTGTTTTTTCCTTATACGAAGACTAAGGTGCATAGCAGGAGCTCCGCTCCTCCTGGCCCAACCATTGAAAAGCCATAGACAGTTGACATTTTATTTGTTTGTTCTGTTTTTGTTTGTTTGTTTGTTCGTTTGTTGAGGGTTTGCCAAGGTCTAGTCAACAGTGAAGATGGTATGAGGTAGATTAAGTTTTCTGACCTACCTCTACTCACCAGAGTCCAACCCCAAGTTATAACTCCAACCTTCCTGACTCCCTGAAGAAACAAGTCTGACACTGAAACACACACACACTCTCTCTCTCTCTCTCTCTCTCTCTCTCTGAATCGCCTATTGAGTTTTTTTTGTTTCTTTTTATTCCACAATCAGGTTCTGTCCTTTCTTCCAGCTGACACCAGCGCATGAGTCATGGCCACCTTTGTTGAGTTTAGCAGTGACCTCAGTCCTGTTGAGTGGGAGTTGACCTCTGTGCCCCGAGACAGGCTGATTTTCCAGGCAATTCCATCACTGTACCAGAGTATTTCCCCTGAGGGTAACTGAATAAGACTTCTGTCTTCAGAGCTCCGCCCACTGTCCACTGGAGAGGAGTGCCCTGATCTAGACTTGGCCCTCCCTTCTATACCAAGGCCTCCCAAACATTCTCTCAGGTCTAAAATATCAGCCTGTCCCTTCATGAACCTTCCTGTTTCTGTAAGGACAAAGTTGAGGCCAGAGGATAACCAAAGAAAGAAAATCACTCCTTTCTTGTATGGTTCCATTGGTCCTCCTCCTTCCTCCAAAACAGTGCTGCCCCTACTCAGCGAAATAGTCCTTGGGTCCAAATTCTTGAAGATTAAACATCCAGGAAGAATTAAGAGGTAGAAGAGAGTCATCTCTGTGGCCAAAGCTGAGAACATGGGCTAAACTACTTATGGTCATCCTAGAACTACAGTGTTAAAAATTGGTCACATATGGATATTTTAGTTAATAGTAAAAGTTAAAAATTTAGTTCCCCAATCACTAACTAGACAATTTGAAGTGCTTCATAGCCACTGCAGTCTCCCATCTCTTAAGCCAAGGGCAAAGGGATTATTATATTATATTATATAGTATAGCTATAGGAAATTTTCCCATCATGGAGCATTCTATTAGATAATTTAAAGACATGGTATATTCCTCTTGATTCTGCTCATGTTTCAATACATCATTTGATGTGTTTCTTTCTAATTTTTTTATAGTGCTAAGAATCGAGCCTAGTGTTTCACATGAGTTAGGCAAGTGTTCTGCCATTGAACTACATCCTTAACCCTCTGTTAGTGATTATTGTAGTAATGAAAACTTTATTCTAGACTAATAAGTACTATGAAATGCTGCAAAATGCTATTAAACACTGTATTTAAAACAACTGCAGTTCATGGTGAGAGAGGACAAAAATTAGCTATCTGAAGGCTGTAGTTTTCCCCAGTTTCATTCTTCTATTCCTTTCCACAAAGTATTCACTTTTCTTTCTACATTGCCTATAGACTATCTCATTGTAGATTAGGATTCTCAGAGTGGAACGGTAGATCAGTCTTCTAAAAGAAAATGCTCAGATTGGAACCAAAAGTTTATGTGTGGCATAGAGATAGACGGGGAAGCAGAGTGTCTCCAAACCTTGTGCTGGGAAGCACGCAAACAGAGCAGGAAGAAAGACAGACTAAGAAGAGGAGGATGCTCCTGGGACAGAACTCTGGCTCTGGGTCATGAGGGCCAGTAAGCTGCCAAATGCCCATGAGTTTCTCTGGGCGTCCATTTCTTAATCATAGTCCCCTAGTTCCTAGAACATTTTCCCTTAGATGTGCATCCTCTACTATTAAGGACTTCATTCTGTCCCGGGCTGTATTTGTAATGAATGCAATGAAGGCAACAACAGTGAATTAAATGCAGTGTTTAGGAGAAAGATAGTCTTCCTTGATTTCTCAGATGCATTGTAAGAACCATATTATCTCTAATTTTCCTCCCTTAATGCACATTTAGCACATCTGTCATAGTTGCTTTAATGCTTGTGCTAACCTTTGCTGAAACCAGGAAAAATGGCAAGGAATGGTATCAGGAAGTGGAGGGAGGTATCAGGGACCTGAAGCCAGACCACAAGGGACAAGAAGCCTCAGTAAAGACCAAAGTTCATGTAGACAGCAGGAACGATGTGAAAAAGCATCTGGGGTCTCCCCATCTCTTAGTCCAAGGGCATAGTTTCCCCCATCTCTGTTATAAACTTCAAAGTTTTCCCCAGCCTTGAGTTACTTTAGCCGTCTGGATTTCACCTCTACTTTCCTTCCCAGCTTCCTGTCACCTCCCTTGTCCTAGAGCTCACTAAATGCACAATCCAAGTTCCTGATACACATTGCACTGTTTGCTTTTTGTCTGGCAGCTGTCTCCAACTTGGACATCGAGAGCAAGTTGAGTGTATACTACCGTGCACCATGGCACCAACAGCGAAACATCTTCCTCCCAGTTACCAGGCCACCCTGTGTAGAGGAGCTACACCGCCATGCCAGACAGAGTCTGCAAGCCCTGCGCAGAGGTAACTGATCCCAGGGTGGGGGGATTTCTGGGAGAACATCCTATGTGCTAGCTAGGTTTTTTTCTGTTCCATCAGTCAGATTACCTCCTCCATTAAAGCGAGTGTTTTGTAATGCTCCCATTTCTACCGTGAATGAAATCCATGCATAATGTCAGCTACATGTATATACAGGTTAAAATTACCATTACAGCCTTAATATGATCACAAAGAGAATTCCAAAAGGAAATATATTAATGACACTTATCTCAGTGTGCAAGGGCCAATTAACAATTGTATTAGATAACATAATAAAAGCAGTTAGATGTCTGTACCTCTTAAAAACAAATTTGAATGAAGTAAAGACAGAAGCCATTCCAAACAAAAAGTATGGAGAAATGAAGGAGCCCTGGAGGTAGCGGCAGGAGGAGAGCCATGGAAATTGGTGTATAGTTAACAGTTATTTGATATGGGCAAAGTAACATTTTGGCTTATAATTAAAAAGGAATTAGGTTTGACTCAGAAATATATTCTATGATTCTTTCAATAGGAGATTTGTATGGGATGGGGCATTTGAAATTTTTATGGGACCTGGAATCTTTTCATTGAGAATACAGTGCATTATGGGATGGCTGTCATGTCTGGCTTCTGCCCAATCATTCTAAAATTTTCAAGAAGGCCCTGAAGTGCTCTTCTGTTTCTGTTGAGAATCTCTGAGCTGATCCAATGTCTTTATTCTACACAGAGGTGCAAGGAGGGCTGAAATGTGAGGAAACTTGTTCAGGATCATACAGGCTAACTTCAGAGCCAGGACCAAGCCCTGAGTCTCTTATTTTCCAGCCAGAGCTTGTCCTACCTTGCCATATACTGTGTCTCATGAAAATAGATATTCATATTTGCTTTTCTGTCACAGTATTGAGAGCACCAAAGATAGGCATTATAGTCCAGGTGGAGGATGAACCTTCCTTACTTTCCAGTGCCTTAAAATCCTCAGAGTAACTCATTATCCTTTAAAGGCCCCCAAAATGATACCAGAAGATGGTATGCCACATTTTCTGTCCTTTAGATTTTTGTTATGGAAACAGATGGTATCTACACATTCATTGTATTTATTTCACCATCCCTACACTTATTTAAGGATTGATAGTTTACAAAAATATTTCAATGCAAATAAAATATTTGAAAGCTATTACCAGGATAGAAAGCCCTGAGAGGTTTTTCTACCCACATTTGTATGACTTCTGGCTTTTCTCCTTTTAATGAAACAACTGACCTATAACTGTCCCCAAAATAGTTGTCTAAAATTTTTTATTCGTGTTATTAGTGGTAAGATACTGTGATATTTGCATTCATGACAGATTTATGGTTGGATAAAAAAGTCCTTCAATAAATTTTTATTGCAAAGCTCCTTCTGAAAATCTTCCTGTCTACTGGTTATATTCCTAGGCACCTTTCCCATAATCATGCATCCTCCCAAACTGCCACATACAACCATCTGTCATAACTGACCACTATGTCTGCCTTCCACTATTAATCCATGAGCAACTCAAGGGGAAGGATGGTGTCTTGCTAATTTATTCTATTCAAAGCATATAGCAGAAACCCAGCATGTGGTATGTCCTCAGTGGGTGTGTGTGGAAGGGAATGAAATTCTGCAGAACGCTGATTGAGCATTGAAAGCACAAGATGAGTACTGAGGAATTTTATCATTCTCACTAAATGCCTTCTCAGATCCCATCATTAGAGAGCTTGAGTAACATTAGCCCCATAGACATCATTCTTTCTTATCATTTTATTATTATTAATCAGCCCTCCCTGATTAGATTTTTACAGATTTAACCAGATAACTGAGCTACTCAAAAGCTATCATATTTCACTGCTTCATCACGTTTGGACTTAAGAGCAGAACTGAAGAACAGCAAGTGCCAATATCAATTTTCTCTGCAGTTCCTCTTGGGGCCTAAGAGATGGATAGACAGCCTTCTGGGCTTTAGATGGAAGACTATGGAGGCTCATTTTGCCCTATTCAGACTGGCTTGTTTTGTGGTTGGCTCAATAGCAAATCTTGGGTGTAGTAGTTTTAATAGCACTGCAGAGAGCCATAAACAGGAATTATAGGCATCATAGAATTACAAACACGCAGTGGTGTAGAATTAAAATTAGCAAGCAAATATATATATTCCTTGCCTAAGAAACAGCAATGTAGCTGTGCATCCATCAGCATAGTCGGCATAATCCATGTCTGCCACCTGCTGGTTGGGACTAATACCAAACTTGTAGACCAAGGCTTGGCTCCCCAAATGTGACAGTGACACAGAGACTGTGGGGAGTCTCTGTGTGGACAGCAGGAATCACCTTGCTTTCATGGGGGAGAGAGGGGATCATGAAACACGGGCAAGTAAAAATGGGTGGCTGCAGTTTTGTGCTTGTTTGGAAACTAAGATTAAACTTTAAATTGGCTGCCTTAATGTCATCCCCCTACCCCGAACTGTGCTGAAGGCCAGGCATTATGCTAGGTCTTAGGATTGAAAGAGCAATCAAGTGTGGTTTCTGCTTCCAGAGATACCTGGCATGGTAAGGAGGATGAACTAGTAAGCAATCAGTCCAGTGCTAGGGAGAGTGAACAGATGTGTGCCTGTCATATAATGGAGCCTCAGAGAGGTGACATCTAAATGGATTTCAAGTTGTTTAGAATACAACTATTGCTTTCCCTCTTTCTTAGCAATTCTCTAATGCTCGGTGCCAGCAATAACTTTAAGTTATGCCATCTTTTATGTTCATAAAACACACAGAGAGACTAATACATGACTATAAAGAGAGAATTATATTTCATATTTCCTTTCCTTTCAAGTTTTTGGCTGGTTGTCTATGTTTCATTGGTCTAAAAGAATAAGGATGAAGATTTGACTGGTGGACTGATATTGTCTCTAGCTCACCACTGGCAAACACCTTAGAGAGGGATTGCTTCAGGCTGCCTACTGTTGACCTGGGTAGAGCAGAAGATGTATTTAAGATAGGATGGGAGAGAAATGGTTGAATGGAGAATTGAGCTGATATCCCCCATCACACTCTGCTCTCCCTTTACTTCTTTCGACCTAGTAACACACATCTGCTCTGCCTAGTGAGTTTAAGAATGTATAAGTTTTTCCTTGGGTTCTGTGTTAGAAAAAGCCCAAATGTTTGCTTGCAGAGAAAAACAAGGATGATATTAGAGTTGGGAACTTGATCAAGAAGGGAATGTAACTCAAATTTTCCTGATAAGCATTGATTTTGGAGGCAGTGCAGCAAAGACTACCCATATGATGGGTTTTTTGAAGGCCTTTCTCTGGTTGTGAGTTCAAAGCAATCTTTTTGAAGAATCCCAAGCAAAGGAAGGCAAAGAATACTGTCATGTTTTCCTAACCTATATACTAAGCTTCGGTAGTAAAGAGAGAAGACAGTCAACTTACTTGATAGAAATCAGAAAGCTAGAGAGAGCTAAATTCTTAGTGTAGACAGAAAAAATATTGAATAAGATAAGCAAACATGGGACCAGCATTATGAGACCAGTTCAAACAAGCAATAAGTTGTAGAGAAGCATGGAGCACTAATGGTACCAACAACACAACCCATCATAAGTACAGAATAAATATAGTATAGGGGATGCATTCTCACTTTCAAAAATCTAGGCTGCAGTAAAGCATTAATTTGTCCAATCCTTCAACAAGCTTTTAGTGGAAGTCTACTTAACAGGTGCTTTAGGACCTCTGAGCAAAAGATGAATGCAGTCTTTATCTCTACATGTGGCCTGTGGTACAGAGCAGTAAGTCTTGCTATTCACAGAGCTAGGCAAGAAGATTGCCAGGTTTAAAGCTTGCCTGGGCAATTTAGTGAGATTTTATCTCAAACACACACACACACACACACACACACACACACACTGTCACTTATAAACATCTAGATACGTAAAAGACAAATACACACACAAACACACACATACACACACACACAAAACACACACACACAAACATACACAAACCCAACACACATACACACACACACACACACACACACACACACACACACACACACACACACACACCTTTTCCAGGGTCCACTTCTAGCTAAAAAGACTGACAATAGAGAGGTGATATTTTATCAGTACAGGGATGCAAATGGGAAATATAGGACCTTGGGAGAATGGCATCTGATATCACCTGAGAGTCAACTCAGTTTTCTCTTTTTTTGCACAGGCAAAAACTAAGGGAGGAGGGGGTAAATGGTGCCTTTTAAGTTAGAGTGTTGTAACTATTCAAAGAATTAAATTCCAGCAACGTATAACCAAATACTGAAAAACCCAAATTCTCTTGCTACAATGAGTGAGGTATATTTGTCCTTTATAATGTCTATACGGTGAACAATATCAGGATTAAAGACACTGAACTATGTCTGGACCACTGATCAGTGCACAGTGACCTTCTCCCCTTAAATCTGTTTCTACATCTGCAGATGAGGGAAAGAACTGATGCCCACCTGTGTGAGAAGCTACAGCTAGGAGCTTCAGTAAAACACTTCTGACACACATCAATAAACACTGGGCACTATGACTAATATTGTATGTGGCATGAATGATACTAATGATAAACAATGCAAAGCCAGAATGAAAACCAGGGTCCACCAATTTGTATGTCAATCATGATGAGGCCTTTGGAAACTTTGAGCACTGGGGATGAGTGTAAGCTGTAATTCAAGAGATAGCTTTTAGTGTGGGCAAGGAATATTCTGAGGTACACAGAGATACTGGACAACTAAATTGTGTTTTGGGTATATCTGTGATGTCTGTCTATCTATGTATCTATGTATCTATGTACCTATGTACTATCTATCTATCTATCTATCTATCTATCTATCTATCTATCTATCTATCTATCTTTTGTGATACTGAGGATCAAACTCAGAAACTTATCTCAGTGATTTCTTTTTAATTTAATTTTTATTTCCTTTTTCAGTTTACATCTCGCTCACTGTCTGCCTCCTGGTCACCTCCTCCCACAATCCTCCCACAATTCTTCCCTTATCTCCCTTCCTCTTTTACTCTGAAGGGATGGGGACTCCCTGGCTATTCCCGACCCTGGCATTTCAAGTCTCTGCCAAGCTAGGCGTGTCCTCTCGCACTGAGACCAAACAAGGCAGCCCAGCTAAAAGAACATATCCCACACACAGGCTTTTGGGATAACCCTTGTTTTAGTTGTTCGGGACCCACATGAAGGCCAGGCTGCACATCTGCTAGGTCTAGCCCGTGTGTGTTCTTTGCTTGGTGGTTCAGACTCCAAGAGCCCCTAGGGTCTGGGTTAGTTGACTCTGTTGGTTTTCCTGTGGAGTTCCTATTCCCTTTGAGGTTTGCAATTCTTCCTCCTGTTTTTCCATAAGAGTTCCCAAGCTCCATCCACTGTTTGTCTGTGGATCTCTGCATCTGTCTAGGTCAGCTGCTAGGTGGAGCCTCTCAGAGGACAACATGTTCCTGTCTGTAAGCATAACAGAGCATCATTAGAAATGTTAGGGATTGGTGCTTGCCCAAGGGAAGGGTCCCAAGTTGGGATGGTTATTGGTTGGCCATTTTCCTAGTATCTGCTCTGTCCTCTGTGCTTACATTTCTTATAGACAGGATAAATTTTGGGTTGAAAGTTTTGTGGGTGGGCTGGTGTCTCTATCACTCCACTGGGGTTCCTGATCAGTGATTCCTATGAATTCATGACTACTTTATCCCCCACCTCCCAGATATTTCTTAGGCTTCCCCCAAAGGCAGCTATATCCTGCAATGAGAAAAATGCTGTCACTTGGATTCCTTTGGTATCTCTGGGAGCACCGGATTGCAAAAATCCTCTGAGTCCTTGCGGGTATCAGGAAGGAAAGGTTGTAGATGGCTGGAATAAGATGGATGCTTCTTATCCAGTTTTCTGAGGTAACTAGAAGACATAAAATAGCCAGTGTATAACGTTTGTCAATTTCTGTGAGATATATATCATGTATACATACTTCTAGGTATCTATAGTTGAAAACCTTCGTCAAAATAATTCCTCACTCCACATAGTTCTTTCCTGGAGCTCGTGACATCTAGGTCCAGGAAGCTGTGCTCTGTCAGCATCTCTTCTATACTCAAGTCCTCCTGGCAGCAAGCCTTTCATCATTATCATTTTCAACATTTCTTCTTTAACTTCTGATATTTTGACATGAGGTATATTGAACCTATAAGTGAGCCCACATTGTTCCAAGATAATAAGATAGGACCATGGAGATGGATGCATCTCCATGTATTCACAGCAAGTGAATGTTCAGTTAAGAACCATTTTAAGAATTTGATACAGAATGCAGATTAGCTAGATTAAGGAGAACCCTTCTTTTTTTAAACAGCCTTTTGCTAACATTCTCAAGAGGGGAAAAGCATTTGAAAATGCCAAGTCTCTCATTATTATGTGTGTCTATTCTGCACCCTTAGAACACCGGAGCCGAAGTGATCGCAGAGAGCAAAGAGCTGCTGCCCCAGTCCCCATAGCTGCTCCACCACTGCCAGCCTACCCTCCAGCTCACAGCCAGAGGAGGCGCGAGGCCAAGGACCGCCACCTCCTAACGGTAAGCATGGTAGCTGCTGCTCATAGGCATGTAAGAACTCCTTTCACCCATTTTCATACACACACACACACACACACACACACACACACACAGAGAGAGAGAGAGAGAGAGAGAGAACATAACATACAGTAAACCAACAATAGTTGAGGACTGTAAATTAGATGACAGTTTAACTTTGAATCACAGCTCTGCGTATGTTTAGGATTGAGTTACTTTCCTTTACTCTCAGTTCTTGTTTTTGTAATATGGAGATATTAGTGATATTAACTTAGGGCCTTGAGGATGCATAGAGCTTAGCACAGGGACTGACAGACCCAGAGTAAGACACTTATAAATGTTAACCACCATCACCACTACCATTATTACTAGTGCGACTCCATGGGAGATGCTGGAAAAGAACTTATGTGATGCGAAAGATACCACTAGAATTAATCATAAGTTCACACTTTCCCATTCGATATAAGAGGCTACTTCCCTAGGGTAACCTATTACTTCGGCGGCATCATCACTGTGGGTGGTTTCAGCCTAATTTGGGTGGATATGGCTGTAACTCAGACCTAGCTCTCAACTATGGACCATCGCTGATGAAGAGCTGGACTTGAGTGGAAACACCTGCAAGCTCAACCAGCAGCTGCTGCAAACACTTCACTCCACATGTGCCTCTGGGGCTGCAGTGGGGAATAAGTAACCATTTGTGCTCCGGTGTCCTTGTATCACTGAAATCAAGAACTATGATTTTTGTGACCAAGCCAATCCAAATGGTCCTTTAGCTTGCCAGTAATACTGGTTTGAGGCCCAAAGTCTAAAGTTCTAGCAGTATGTGCATGGATTCAGATATTTTGCTTGAAATTAATTCATGACTCTAAATCCTACAACAATGTGGCCCATGCAATATGCAAAATAGTGCAAAATGTCTAGGTTTATGATGACAGACATTCAGATGGAAACATGCTTCATCTAAATGAATCTACATGTCATAACATATCCAGATAATGGCCCCGAGTGAGATTAGATGATGTAGAGAAGTGGTTCTCAACCTGTGGGTCATGATCCCTTTGGGGTTGTATATCAGCTAGCCTACGTATTTGGTATTCATGTCGCAATGTGCAGCAGTAGCAATATTACACTTATGAGGTAGCAGCGAAAATAACTTTGTGGTTGCGGGTCACCATATCATGAGGAATTATATTAGAGGGTCACAGCATCAGGGGGGTTGAGAACCACTGCTCTAAAGGAACTTGCATATTAGAACATATCAAGATAAGCGCTTGAGGGAGATTAGGTTACCTGAAGGTAGTTTTCTGGTTTGCAGCCAGCTAGTGAGCACTCCAGCCTGCAGTTAAGTACATACCAGGCATCACGCTATACTCAGCACATGGTTGTGATGCAGCCAAAGGATGAACAAGGGAAGCTTATGATGCTCTGATTCGTCAGACAGAGTACTTACACATGCTAGTGATTTGTTATAAAAGGTCCTACTCATGATAAGTTCTTAAGTTTAAATCTGCTTGCTAAAGCATTTGCTTCTAATGAGGTATTTTTCTGCATGAAAATGCTGAAAATATTTTCCCATTCACTGTAATGTGTTTTGTGGTTCATTACGTTGGTTTCCTTGGGGAGGAGGTGAGACAGACAAATTTTGAGTGTTTACAGAGGTGACAGGAAAATATAATCCTTTTTATAATCGCCATAATTTTTAATGCTGTCTAAATACATGAAATAAGATGATAGGGAAAGACTCAAAACAGTGACTAGCACTGGAGACACTTCATTAACCCTTCACCTAGCAACGAGAGGTTCCTACATTATACTTCTGTAAATGTCTTAAAGTTTGCCTATCTCGAATGTCTCAAATCTTGACATTTTCTAGTCACTTGGGGGGAATTTTGTTTTCACTTGAGTTTGGGTCACCAATTTTATTAGAAGAAGATTTTTCATTCAAGTTATACCTTACACACTTGGCTAGAAAATGGTTCTGTGTATTCAGCTTCAGAGGCCATATGTTGCTTAAAGAGTAAAAGTTACAGAAATAAGGATGGGAGCTTTGCAGATAAAACCCTGGATACACATTTTCTTAGAGAACTATTGGATCAATATTTTATTAGATAGTAACTTTCCCTTTTTAATCTATTAAGTCTTAGTTAAGGCCTTTTTCTTCCCTTTAAGACATTCATAATATAAGTCTGACATAGGTTTCCTGTACTCTATGGGCCACTATAGTATGCTCAACACTAGCATGGTCTGTAAAGCCAAACTGCCTAAACTTGAATACTAATTCTACCATATAAGCTGTGCAGTTCTAGACTAGTACATCCTTTCGGTCATTATCTTCCTCTTAAGAATAGATAGTACCATTTAAGGTTGGCATGGAAAGTTGAATATGTTTGTGAATAATGCTTAATGCATGGTAAGCACTCCATAAATATTAGGCCTGATGATGATGGTGGTGGTGGTGGTGGTAGTAGTAGTCGTGATGGTGATGGTGGTTTGTCATATCATTGATGTGTCTGCCATATAATGACAAGATTGTAGCTTTAAACCCCAGCTGTCTAATTCTTTTAGTTGTATGATTTGGGAAAGGTTGGTTTATCTTTCTGAATTCTATTTTCCTTCTCTTTTTATAATTGAATCCCAGTTTCTTTGTAAGGAACAATCATTTCAACTTTACAAGGTTATTAAATATATTTCATCTGATTCTATATGAATATACTGTATTATTATATATTACATATATAGTATAATACATATATAGTATATAAATACAAATAAATTATGTGTATGCAAGTCCCTAAAATATTTAAGTATCTGAATCTGTATTCATAATCATTTGTAGTATAGCTCTCATCATCAAATGAAAGGCCTGGAATATTTATGCCCTCATAAAATTAGAGGAAGTATAAATCACTACACTGCTTCTAGAACAGAAGGAAAACTAAATAATCATGCCCTTTCATCCAGCAATTCTATATCTGGGGATTAACGCCAAGGTAATAGATCAGTCTATGTTAAGATTTATTCACTAATATGTTAATCAAATCATCTTTTTGGTGAAAAAAATAATTATATATATATACATATTTCCCAAGTTTCCAAAAATGAGCTTAATTTAATAAAATTTGATATATTATATCATATTCTATATAATATAATACAATATTATAGTATTATAGAATATTTTATAACATAAAATATATATTTCATCACTGAGGATTTTTAAACAGTCTATAACATTTTATAGAGAGTATCATTCCAAAACATGTCTAGGAGCGAGTATCTGTGGATAAATGGCTGAAAAGCTATATAGCTGTGTTTCCCAAACCATTAATTAAGATTTCCTATAGCAGTGCTGTGAACTTATACAGAGGCGATGGAATATTAAAAAAAAAATTTTTCAAGGGAAACAGTGTCATCACTGCAGTGACATCTGGCAGTGGCTCCATAATAAGTCCACAGTTCCTACAAGTAAGAAGAGATGCTTGGTTTCTTATAACATATGGAACCTAAAAGGTTTTGTAAGAGGAATGCACAGGAAAACAAACTGGTTAAATTTAGCTTAAAACCTGTTAGTAGGTGAGAATTTAAGGAGTGTCCCAAAATAATAGCATCTGCTGTCATCAGGGTAACAAAGGGAATGGTTTAGTGAGAGGTTCACTAATAAGATTATCTTTTCCAAACTGCTCTTGAATTCTGATGTTCTACCACTAGCAACTGTCTCTCTATGAAATTCAACTTTAGGATATCAATTTTAATAAAGGGCAAACAAAGGACGTATACGATATGAAAATAAACTAGAATCTAGGAAACTAATTTTAGGACATCTCTTTGGAATCTAAGGTGAATGTAGACTTGAGCTGCAAGAAAAGAATCAAAAATAACCGTCTCTAAATGCATAGTCTTACATGGCATTTCATGATTCTGATTACATTATTATGGAAAATACAGCTTTAGACTGGTCAAAGGGCCAAAGCCTTATTTGGACCTGGCTGGAGGACAAATATATGAAGTTTATGGCAATATATATATATATATATATATATATATATATATATATTTTTTTTTTTTTCAAGAGCCAAGACACAGAGAGAAATCCTAAAGCATCATTTTTCTCCACATGACTGGGCTTGTGTCTGCAGATGCATTTGTTAAATGGCAGAATACTGACTATTTATTGTGGGCAAGAGATAAGGAAAGAAGGTGTCATCAAGGTGTGTGTTTGTGTACAGAACAAAATCTCAGTTATTGAAACTCATTTATCTTAAGGTAGAATTCTTGAGAAATGTTTTCCTTGCTTAGGTTATAGTCAAATTGGGTGTGTAGGAGAATATGGAACATTTGTCAGAGCCACAGCAGGTAGCCTCTTTTCTGCAACTGCAAACACGGGCTGTCAATCTTGGTCAAAGTCACCCCAGAGATATAAATTCAAGATAGCCCTTGCAGAAGTGTTTGGTAAAAAGCAATGTTTTGAAGGGCCCAGTGCTGTTGATTGGAAAGTGTCTTGTTTGAGGAAGCTGAACAGTGCATGGGGTTTCTGTTTGTGTATCTGTGTGTCAGTGTGTGTGTAAAAGTGCGCACTGAGCCTTCCATGCAGCTAAAGACAGTGGTGATATAGTAGGCCCTTGTCTCCCTGTTTTTCTTTCAAAACTGATACAGAACAGCAAGGGGGAAAACAAAGCTGCACCACAAAAAATGTACCTGCCATCAAAATTATGTGAGCTAGAGAATGCTTGAAACACCAAATTAATATGACGTATAGAAAGAAAAAAATAACCACCAAGTTTTTTATATCTCCTCTTGTCACAAGGGTGCAGAGGGCAAATTTTAAAAATCAACAGCTACATGGAAGCAAGTTACATCTTCAGGTTGATCGAGCCTATGCCTAAAAATACTTTTTAAAAAAATTGTTTAAATAGACAAATCTACAGGAAGTTGATATGTGGAGGTTTGAAATTGAGCAAAAGGCAGAAAGAAAGGCATACATGTCCTTTAGCAGCTAGAGGCGAAGAAACCAAAATAAAACCTCAGATTAGCAGGACATGTAACTGCTGCCCTGCTAACAGCAGAAACCAGTATGCTGAAATATCTGGATTTCGACATAGTGGAAAAAAGATGGTGCCATGAAAATAAGGGTCTTGGGAAACACACTACTATCATATGTACAAACAAATAGATTAGCAAAACTATGTCAGTGGTTGGAAATATTGCGAAAGAACGCAGGGGGTGCTGATTTTATATCCAACTAACATTCTTCAACTCCTGGGACTTAAAAGAGGAATTTTCCAACAGAGGAGCTTAGAGAAGTTTGCACTCATGAGGAATCTCATAGGACAAAGAATCCTCTCTGTGAGGAATCTACCAGAGGGCAAATGTCATCCAACTAGGGGAAAGCCGAGAAAAGGTCAACAAAGGGATGGTTATTGTGCATATTAACACATGGAGGTAGGGATCCAGAACTACAGGTATGAAGAAGATAAGTGTGATAACAGAAATGATACAACTAAAACATGAGACAATAGAGCAGTAAATTAGACAATGAAATTGCCTCATTGGTTTTTGTCTGGGCAATGAATAATCTATTAAGGATACAAGCAACAACTGAAAAACCAATACTTTTTACTATTGGTTCAAATGATAAAAAGGGACAAATTCTGCAGAATGGCTTGATAAAGCTGGAGAGCAAAGGCACTTTTTTAAAATTTAATTTTATTTTTATTGGCTATTTTTAAATTTACATTTCAAATGTTATCCCCTTTCCCAGTTTTGCATTCCATAACCCCCTATACCATCCTCCCTCCCCCTTCTTCTATGAGGATGTTACCCCTCCCCAACAACCCACCTCTTCCAGTCTTCTTGCCCTGACATTCCCCTACAATGGGGGTCCAGCCTTGGCAGGACCAAGGGCTTCTCCTTCCATTGGTACCCAACAAGGCCATCCTCTGCAACATATGAAGCTGAAGTCATGGTTCTGTCCATGTGTACTATTTGGGTAGTGGTTTAGTCCCTGGGAGTTCTGGTTGGTTGGTATTGTTGTTCTTAAGGGGCTGCAAGCCCCTTCAACTCCTTCAGTCCTTTCTCTAATTCCTCCAACAGGGACTCCATTCTCAGTTCAATTGTTGGCTGCGAGCATTCACCTCTGTATTTGACAGAGACAGCTATATCAGACTCCTGACAGCATTCACTTCTTGGTATCATCAATATTGTCTAGTTTTGGTGGCTGTATGTATATGTGCTGGATCCCCAGATGGGGCAGGCTCTGAATGGCCATTGCTTCAGCCTCTGCTCCAAACTTTATTTCCATATGTCCTCCTATGAATATTTTTGTTCCCCCTTCTAAGAAGGACTAAACCATCCACACTTTGGTCATTCTTCTTCATGTGGTCTGTGGATTGTATCTTGGGTAATTTGAGCTTTTGGGCTAATATCCACTCATCAGTGAGTGCATACCATGTGTGTTTTTCTGTGATTGGGTTACCTCACCTAGGACGATATCTTCTAGTTCCATCCATTTGCCTATGAATTTCATGAAGTCATTGTTTTTGATAGCTGAGTAGTACTCCATTGTGTAGATGTACCACATTTTCTGTATCCATTCCTCTGTTGAGGGGCATGTGGGTTCTTTCCAGCTTCTGGCTATTATAAATAAGGCTGCTATGAACATAGTGGAGCATGTGACCTTGTTATATGTTGGGGCATCTTTTGGATATATGCCCAAGAGAGGTATAGTTGGTCCTCAGGTAGTTCAATGTCCAATTTTCTGAGGAAAGTCCAGACTGATTTCCAGAGCTGTTGTACCAGTCTGCAATCCCATCAACAATGGAGAAGTGTTCCTCTTTCTCCACATCCTCGCCAGCATATGCTGTCACCTGAGTTTTTTGTTTGTTTGTTTGTTTGTTTGTTTGGGTTTTTTTGTTGTTTTGTTTTGTTTTGTTTTTGATCTTAGCCATTCTGACTGGTGTGAGGTGGAATCTCAGGGTTGTTTTGATTTGCATTTCCCTGATGACTATGGATGTTGAATATTTCTTTAGGTACTTCTTAGCCATTTGATATTCCTCAGCTGAAAGGCACATTTTTAAAGAGAAAGAAATGAAAAAATATTGCAAAATACACACAATTACAAATTATATCAGAATGTCATATCGATTAATGTGAGCTTAATTTTCACATTAAAAGAAGCCCTTTCAGTTCGTCTTATGAAATCCACACCATACTATATATTGTATACAAGAGACACACCTAAAAATAAAATGTTCTAGAAGATTCCATAAAAGATAGAACAACAATATAACAAGTAAATAGAATAAGAAGGCAGTTTGGCTTAAAATATAATACTCATGAATATTAATTTGATAAACAAAACAGCTACATTTGTCAAGCAAAATCTGTAGGGTACATATTTGTCTGTCTATCTATCTATCTTTATATGGAGATAGGTAGATTGTAACATTAGACAACATTAATACATTATTCTCAGTACAAGACAGGGCAAGCAGACAAAAAAATAGATAGGAGACAGAAAACTTAAAAAACATTATCAATAAGACTTCAAGCCCTGATGATATTATTATCAAACATACCCATGGAACATCTGTAAAAATTGTGACTTAGATTCAAAATGTCAATGTTTCTTAAAGTAAGAATAGTATAAATGACATTTGCTGATCACAGTGCAGTAAAGCTCCAGATTACTGAGAGAGGCAAAGAACCAGAAAATCCTTTCCACCTGGCCAGTTTAAAATTTCCTCTGAAGCATTTAGTAAAAGAAAAAATATGAAGTGATACCTTACAATCTTTTTTAAATGATAATAAGATATACAGCAGAATCTGTAAAATAAAATAAAACAACCAAGAATATACATACCACTATATTGTTAAAGAAGAGTAAATTCTACCCCCAAAACAAAAATTAAAGCAAAAGAAATATAAGTAAGCAAATAATACTAAAATAGAAATTAATAAAGCTGAGAAGAGAAAGATAGCAGGCCTAATTAAGAACTAAAAATCCTAGTTGTTTGAGAAAAATGACCAAGAAAAATGTAAATAAGCAATATAAATCATGCCAGTGATATGAATACGGAACTGAAAAATAATGCGAACAATTAATTATAAGAGATTTTCAGAAGCATCATGCAAACAAATTTGAAAACTTACATAAAAGAACAATTTCTTAGAAGAATTGATAGTGCCCAAATTATCCCTTTTGGGTGAGAAAATAGACTCATCTCCTTAAAAGAAACAATCGCATTTAAGAACCTTTCCCCAAGGCCCAGATGGTTTCCCCTAAGAATTTTATGTATTTTTCAAAGTATATATTCCTTATTGCTAGAACTTGTTTCAGAACATTAGAAATGAAGTAAACTTCACTATTTTTTCTATGACATATGCATAATAATATACAACCAAAACCTCATAATGAAAGTTCATAAAATAACTTTCATAAATATATCATTCCATAAGTATTGATTTTAAAAAATTAAAATAATCATTAGCAAACATAATACATGCCAAATTAAGATGTTAGTGATTGAATGAGATTTATTTCAGGATTGAAAGATGCATTCAATATTAAGATGCTTGTTAGCATCATATGCAATATTGATAAATCTAAGAGGGGAAACATGATACGAATACGTCCATGGAAAATGCTTGAAATCGTTTACAATCTATTTATTCTATGCTTTAAAATCTCAAGAAAATAAGAATTGACTGATACTTCATTGACATGGCAAAATATAAATACGCTCTAGCTCAAAAGCTGTACCTTCCTTAATGGTAAATCACGAGAGGCATTTCCACTGAAGTCTGGAAGAAGGCACTTCTTCTACTGCTTAATATTGGATTAGATGTGTTAACAAGTGAAGTTTAATAAGATAGACCAGTTAAACAGATATGAGTTGAAAAAGAAGTAAACCTGTGTCTCTCTGAACAGTGTATGGAAGACAGTTTCTTAATAACCAAAGGGGGAAACATAATTCAAACCTTGAACGCATTTGCAAAGGAAGCAGAATATCAGCACACAGAGGTCAAGTGCTTTTATTTATACAAATGATAGCCAATTAGAAGAACTAGTGCTAGATTATCATCTGAAGCAATAATAAGGGAGGTTGTATACCTAGGAACTAATCTTCCAGAAATGTATAAAATCTGTATGAGAAAAAATTTCAATGGACTTCCCTACAAATGTAATATAAGACGTGTGCTTGTGAAATGAAAAGCTAGTCCCTGTATTTGGGAAAAAATTAGAGATAAAATGATTCATAGACTTCTATCACACACGACAAAGAAATCCACAGTGTATGTGAGCAGGGTGTGTGTGTGTGTGTGTGTGTGTGTGTGTGTGTGTGTGTGTGTGTGTGTGTGTATGTGTGTGTGTGTGTGGGTGAGTCAGGCTCTCTATTACAGAACTCCATCTCATGTCGTCTGCTTACTTTTCATTTTGAGATAGGGTCTTTCTAAATTGCTCATTCTGATCTTTAACTTATTCTGTAGCTCAACATGGTCTTGAACTCTTAAACTTGAAATTGTCTTGCCTCAGCACCCCCACATTGTTGTGATTATTGGCCTATCCCACAGAGCGTGATCAGGAACCATATTAAATGGTTGAGAAATACAGAAATACTACCGTAAACTGCTATCCATCCTGAAAAAACAAAACAAAACAAAACAAAAATCCGTGTAAAAAGGAGAATCACAGAATTTGCTGTTTGCAAGTTCCTGGGAAAGGATAGAAGGAGGCTGATAAGAAATTAGAGGCAAGGCTGTAGCATTGTGTAAATAGGCTTCCCATCCCCAAGGTGAAGGTGGTAGCCGGTGGATGTCTGAATTATGTTTTGCGTTCTTCTACAGCTCAGTTCAGGTAGGTACAATCCCTGCATCCACTTAAGAGGTTTTCATGTATGAAATCGTGCATAAGCAAACACAACATTTGCATTATGTTCCAATCACGCTCCTAAGATACCAATTGCTTTGGAACTAATGCAAGTTTTCAAAATGAGCGTAACCGTACTGGCTGTCGAGGAAAGATAAATCTGAACAAATGAGGTTGCTTTTCCTCCAGGGGGTGGGTGAAGATAAGAATGGAGGAACAGAAAGGAGGCAGTGGGGCTGAAGAAGAGTGGCATTTCTTAGAGCATATGCTGTTGTTGTTGCTTTTGTTTGTGCATACCTTGTTGTCTTTGAATCCAGGCAATATTTCATGCATCCATGACCCATAAGTAAATAAAATCAACTAGAATGTGAGGAGAAGCCCAAGTGGAAAGCAAACAATAACAAACCAGCCTAACTATCGCAAATGAATGATAAACCCACCCTAGAGGAAGGGAAAGAAAACACCTAACCTTGATAACTTTGGGAAAGGTTATTTTGGTTTGGCCTTCTTTCATTGCAATCAAACTTACTTATTTGTGCATCTACAATTCTAATTTGAAATGGAACAATCAAGTCCAGGCAGGGATTAAAATGGATTATTATACAGCTAAGAGAGAGAAAGCCATAAACTTAGGACTTTATGCCCATTAAAGAGCCTCAGTTGATTAACACATGGCTATTAGGCAACCCCTGTATTTCATACAGTTTCTAATCACCCCACCTGATCATAGAATCTGAATGGTACTTTATACTGAACGTCTCATAGATTGATATTTGTGTCATGCTGCCTGCTCCCCATTTGCTATCCATTCTCTATCCTTTTGCAGTGGTATTATCAGTCATTTCTTTAGGATTATGTATATATTTTCCTTCATAAGCAAGGAAAGAAGTAAATAAACAGCGAGTTAGAGAATGACAGCTGAAGGCAGATATATGAATGAAGAGACTATGCGGACAGACATTTGGATGTCAACAGCCTTATCCAGTGAGGTTTAAATTTAACTGACTTTGGCAAAAAAAAATTTGGCTTGTTCAAATGTCTTCATTCCAACACTGGTTGTGTCATCAGTGCCAGACTCTATGTTTCTAAGGGATTAGCAATAGTCTACATAAGGAGGGAGAAAGTCAGTGTAACTAGGTAACTAATGCTACAATATATTTGATGCTTTGGGTTTCTGTTAGGAGCTGACCACAGGAAGCACAGTCATTTGCCAAGTCTAAAAATCTTAAAGACTCTGAAAGCCATCTTTACATCTTGAGCAGGGAAATTTAGTACCCCCTAAACAGCAATCTTTTTAATTAGGAACAAGAAAGGAAAACATTGTAATGAACGTAACATTAAGGCATAAATGATACAACAAAAGGATGGACTCAGGAGGTTTTGAAAGTTCCCCAAGCAATTTGTCAGAGCAGCCATTTTGGTGGTGATGGCACCCCCGAACTAAGCAAAACTGCAGGAACATGGCTGCCTCCTGATAAATCAACAGTGCAGTATTAAGGTGTGCCACATAGATGTGGGGGACACAGATGTCTGGGGAACATGGACAAAGTCACCTGAACATGTGGCTCTCTATCTCTCACTTGCTAAGACCTTCTCCAAAAGCAGTCATTTGATCACACACACACACACACACACACACACACACACACACACACACACACACACACACATGAGGGGAGGGAGAGGGAGTAGAAGGGAGGGGAGAGGGAGGGAGAGGGAGTAGGAGAGGGAGAGGGAGAGGGAGTAAAAAAGGGAGTGGGAGAGGGAAAGGGAGTAGGAGTAGGAGAGGGAGAGGGAGAGGGAAAAGGGAAAGGGAGAGGGAGAGGGAGAGGGAGAGGGAAAAGGGAAAGGGAGAGGGAGAGGGAGAAGGAGAAGGAGAGGGAGAGGGAGAGAACACCAAAAGACAGTCACATTCTTCCCAGAGGCGTGTTGGTTCCTGAAAAGCTTCTGGGGAGACAGTATCACAGAGGGAAGGTAAATATAAACTTCTAGACTACAGAAGAATTTTGCCAAGTTAAAAATATATTTAGCACACATAGCTTGGAGTACTACACAGAACAGAGGAATTTTAAGGAGTAATATGAATCTGGTAGGCTAAATGGCCAGGGAGAAGGATAGGGTGGATAATCGAGAAGCAGGAAGCAAAAGATGTATGGAAAGTCTGAAGGAAGGTACTGCTCACTCCAGGGAGGGCGGCATGATTATAATATATATCTAGTGAAGGACCTTAGCTGGATGGATCCTGGCAGGATTCCCTCTTTCGTTTAATCAAGCCAGGTTGATATGTGGCATTCATCAGCAGAACAGTTAAGATAACATTTGTAAATACAGAACCAGGAAATGGATACAGAAGAGAAAAAGACCAGGAGCACCATTCCATTGTGCCCTGTTTACACTAAAACTGGCTTTGTGTTCACAGAGCTTGATGGAGCTAACATCAGGCAACAATAGTATGAAGAAGAGGGAAATAATAGTTGGATAGGACAATTCTCATGTTCTGTTTCTTAAATACTATTCCCAAAGAACAATTGGCCAAAAAGTTAGATGTCCAGGGGCTTGAGGGATTGTTCAGCAGTTGAGAGCACTTGCTGTTCTTCTGGAGGACTCAAGCTCCTTTCCCAGCATCCAACACATTCAGTGTCCTCAAACACCTTTAAATCCAGCTTCAGGGGATTCAGCACTCTCTTCCGGCCACATTGAGCACTGTACTCACATGTACAAACTCATGCATGCATAAAAAGTAATTTAAAAATAAAAATCAAATCTTAACAAAATAAATTTGATTTCACATTCTGCACTAGGGCCACCTTCTCAAAACCATTGACAAACTCTGTGGATATAGCACTGTCTATCCATCAGCCTTCTGGATGGTCCAGTTTGCAATGGTGCCCATTTGCTCACTAAGATGCTCATCTCAACATGTGTAACACCTGAAATAGCTCACTGTGGGATATCTTTGTATCTTTATCTAGATTGTATAGTTGCAATATAAAGTGGAGATTGTTGATTGTGCTGTCGAATGGTTCTGACCCATTCACAACTTTGCTCTTTGTACTATCTTCAATGGTTCATAAATCAATCAAATTTCTAATAAATTCAAAAGTTCACCTTCTCCATCTGGAAAAGAAGACTCTGATAAGAGGGTTAAAGTCGACTTCTAGAATTTGAAGAACATCTTCCCAGCTAAGATTACCAGTTTCTTCTCTGTCCAGGCTGGTGACACAACTGTAGAGGCAGACAATGTGTCTGCAAATGTCTCTCTCAATTCCCTACAAGTGTTTCACTCAATAGTATCATGGAGACCAAGAACTCCATCCCAACCCAAGTGCTTCAAAGATCACCCCTGTCAGAAGCAATAGGGCCAAGCTGACTTTTAAAACCCAGCAGCTCTACTCTAAGTAGAAGTTTTTTCCACAAATGAATGAGTTAGCAATTCTGAAAGTACCTGTATTCTAAGACTGAACGAATCAATAAATAGATCATAGCCAATCAGGTGTGCTACCATTGGAGAAAAGAGGTACAAATAAGCTAAGTGAGAAGTCAACAATGAGCCCTGAAGTATAGGACTGGAACCCAAAGTATAAATATATAACTTATATTCATGCACAGTTACATATATGTAGACAGAAAGTAAATATATGCATGCTTATATAAATATATAGATATGTATTGTCTAGCTTATCTCCTAAGCCTTTGTAGAGTGAAAAGAACTCTGGTAACACTGAGCATATCTAGTGACTAGATCTTGCCTTCAAAATACCAATATATAATAAAAGGGCTCCTTGGAGAAAAGGTTCATCTGAGACTGGGTTAGGAAAATATGAGATATGTTTGGGTTATCTTGTAGTATCAGAAAGTTTGAGAGTGCTCACAAAAAGTAAGGAAGCATGTAAGAGATCATATCAAACAACTGAAGGAGCTGTCATTGGACAAATCTGGTACACTTTGAGCAGTGAAATAAACAATGGTGGTAATGATTTATAATATAAAACGATAACCGCTGTGAGTCGTGTGCGTGCGTGTGTGTGTGTGTGTGTGTGTGTGTGTTTGCCTATGCAAGAACATTCAGAGACCAGGGATTTGACACTGAGATATTCCTAAATTACTTCTTCAATTGCATGTGAAACTCACCATTTTAGCTAAACGGAATGGCCCATGAGTTCGTTTCCTTGAATCTGTCTCTGCTTCCACTGGGGTTACAGGCAAATACCACCCTGCAAGGCTTTCTAATGTGAGTTCTGGGGACCCAAACTCAGTTTCCCTTTTCCACAGCAGATAATTTTCTCACTAAGTCTTATCCCCAGAAGCCCTACTGAATGCATTAAATAGATAAATAAGTTAACATATGAGGGATAGACACTCTTTCTTACAAAAGAATTCTAAGTGTAAAAGTAATGTTGAAAAACGATCACCAATTAGCCAAATGCTATGGCAATAAATCTTGCAGGCAATAGTCAACGGGCAATAGATGAAAGTTAGTTGTGTGGAAAACATTGAAAAACAGGATAGTGGTATAGTAGCAAATTTACCATCCACATTATGATTTTTATTACAAAGGAATGGTAACATTAACTCAGAAGCCTGATAAATATAATCTTAACCAAGCGGTCAAAGATAAGATGACTAGTAATAGGACATATCTGTATATGACCTCTTGATAAGATGTACTGAGAGTCCATTTACATGGGACTCTTGTCAAACAAAGTCACCTCAGTCTCAGCATGAGAAAACAGTGGGCTGATCTAAATTTATGTCAATTCTATGAAATAATTGATCAGTATTCTGTCAAGGCCATGACAGACAAAGACTAGGGAACTACTAAAATTTGAAGAGGATTAAGGAAATTTGAGAACCAAGTGCAAAGTATGATCCTAGATTGGATCCCAAGTGAGAGAATGAATATGAATGAGAAAAGTGGCCATATTCAATAAGATTACTTAGAGTAGTGGCTCATAACCTTCCTAATGCTGCAGCTCTCTAATACAGTTGTACTGACCTCAAACCATAATATGATTTCATTGTTACTTCACAAACATAATTTTGCAGTTATTAATCATAATGTAAGTGTCTAATGTTCAAGACATCTGATATGTGATCCCTGTTGGGGATGGCAAACTATGGGTTGAGAACCACTGTTCTAGAGGAACAAAACTGATAAAAATGAATATATATTCAAAAGGAATTTTGCTGGATTGGCCAGCAGGATATGCTCTTGGTAGTCCACTAATAGCTGTCTCACATTGGAATTCAGTAGCTGTTCAGTCCGTAATGCTGAATGCCTCTGCGATTCCAATCTGGCACTGAAGACGTAGAATTCTTGGAGAGTCACTGCTCTTCAGCAGTCTGCCTTGGAAGCCTGAAGTCACTGACTTTAGTATTAGCAAAGGAATGTGGCCATGGAAGCAACAGGATACATGACTTTGCCAGCAAGTATGCAAAACAAAACAAAACAACAACAACAACAAAAAAAAAACAAAATAGTTTCCCTCTCTTACGTCTTTTTTTTTCTGGACCATCACCATAAGACAAATGCCCATATTTAAGGTGGGTCTCACCACTTTAAAGAGTCTGCTCAAGAAAACCCCTCCCAAGAAAGCACAGCATCTTGTGTTTGAGTTGATTTGAGATACCATTCTGGTAACAACCAGTATTTGCAATCAAAAGTCCATCCCTCATCAACATAACACCCAGTCATGCCTCTTTATATCATGTTTAATTTCTAAGTGAAAGCAATAACAAAGACGGAATTCTGCTTAGCACAATACAACTATGCCACATACAACCACTAATGCGTTGTATATTCTTTTCAGAATCCATAGCAAAATTCCTGGAAGAATGCTTCTCTTTTTAGTGTCTCATAATTTTATATGATTATTTAGATTCACAATAATATCTCAATTGATGTTACATTATATGTTAAAAATAAAGAGAAGAAAGAATAATTTTCCCTTACTCATTTTGCTCTTTTTTATACCTTTATTAGGAAAGCATGCATACACGAGTGTATTGACATACATGCATATTTGCCTATATTTGGCCATATCCTATTGAAATAGAATCTTTGTCAATTAGTTAAAGCAAATTGATTTTTTTAAAAAACATTTTTACATGTGGCCCATACATATACAGCCACCAAACTAGATAAGATGGATGAAGCAAAGAAGTGCAGGCTGACAGGAACCGGATGTAGATCTCTCTTGAGAGACACAGCCAGAATACAGCAAATACATAGGTGAATGCCAGCAGCAAACCACTGAACTGAGAACGAGACCCCCGTTGAAGGAATCAGAGAAAGAACTGGAAGAGCTTGAAGGAGCTCGAGACCCCATATGAACAATGCCAAGCAACCAGAGCTTCCAGGGACTAAGCCACTACCCAAAGACTATACATGGACTGACCCTGGACTCCAACCTCATAGGTAGCGATGAATATCCTAGTAAGGGCACCAGTGGAAGGGGAAGCCCTTGGTCCTGCCAAGACTGGACCCCCAGTGAACATGATTGTTGGGGCGAGGGCGGCAATGGGGGAGGATGGGAGGCAACACCATAGAGAAGGGGATGGGGGGGTTAGGGGGATGTTTGCCCGAAACCGGAAAGGAATAACAATTGAAATGTAAATAAAAATACCCAATTTTATTCTTTCATTGAACTAGAACATTGTAAGAAAGACCATCTTGGCTTCCATTTCATGTCTTTAGGTCTCGTTGCTACCAGCCTCATTTCAGAGTTCCTTCGTTCTGTATGTTTGTCTTGAAGGAATGCCCTCTGGCTCTGCTGCCTATTATACTAGTACTGTACGAGGGACAAAAATGCATATCCTAAGTGGTAGGCTAGAGTTAAACCAAGGGGTCAGAGCATATTGATAAACGACATTTGCAGCCTAATAGAGGACTCCCAAGTTATGACCTGCACTGTCTCCAAAACATCCCTGCACCGTTGAAGCAGCATACTCTTCCTGGAGCTTCAACGTATAGCACAGATAGCTTCTTAATATACGGATCTACAGGCACAAGCATATTCTTAAAATACAACAGAAAAGCTCATTTTAATTAAAATCCATGTTTCTGTAACTTGTCATGTGGCCTTTCTTGGTATTTATGACTACTTTCTACTACTACCCATTCTATTTTCCATACCTTAAGCAAGTACCTTAGTAGGTCTTGGTTCTTTAGTTTCTCCTTGACCTTAATCATAAGAATTGGTAAGCCTCAAGAAATGCCTTATGGTGTTTGGATCTCCTGTACTCCAGATATAATCTTCCCTATCTATATCGTGGAGAAACAGTCAAATGTCCCCCTTGGAGTCTGAGTCAATCACTACTCCTCCTAACATTGTTATTCCTTTCTTAGCTTAATGACTTAAGGGCATTATAAGTCAAAAGTGGCCAAGGGGAAGTATTGGTTTCCAGTTCAATGGAGGGAATTTTTAGTTGTGTCTCCTGGAAGAAACACTCTCCTCTCTGGAATGAAAAGTTCTAGACCAGCAGAACTTAAGGTCCCAGGAAGAGAAAGCAAAAATATTCCTAGTGGGTGACTAGGAGTGTTAGTGAATGAAAACATTTCCATTTCTACCCTTTGATTTCTAGAACCATGGCCATGTGAGAGATGGTACCATATAATGAGTGTTGATTCAAAGCATATACAGTCTTCTGCAGAGCCATCAAGAATACTATTTCCTAATTGGCACTGTAACTGTATCTTTAAGGGGTCATTCTATAGTTAAACTAGCCAAATGACGGAGAACATGATAATTTTATAGTTACTTCCTTGTTGCTGCGATGAGAAACAAACAGGACTAAATGCATTTTAAAGACGAAAGGCTTTATTTTAACTTATGGCTCGATAGATAGAATCCTTAATGGCAGGGAAGACATAACAGCAATCAAAGAATGTGGGAAGCCGACTTTCATCCCCACAGAAGAGGCAAAGAGAAAACTGGAAGTAGGGTAAGTCTACAAACACTCAAAGGCCACCTCCAAGAATGAACTTCCTGCAGCCAGGCTCCACCTTTCCAAACAGCACCACTAACTGGGGATCGAATGCTCAAAAATTCGAGCCCATTGTTGTTATGCCTTCCTTGCCATGGTCCCTCATCCCAGACTGGCAGTTGGTTCAGCTACCAGCTGTTTATGTATTTTCCACAACCAACCTCACCATACCTCCTCATAGATACCAGTCAGGTCCAGTCTCCTAGTGCCCCTCTCTCAGAGGTCCACTAGCTCTGTTTAGTCCTTCTGAGCTCCGGATCCATCACTACCTGTAAAGCTGCACCCATTATTTAGAATTCTTGGCTCTAGCTATACTCAAGACTTCTGAGCTTTGGTACCCATCACCAGCCAAGCCAAGATAGAATAAATTGGTGGGCGGTGTTCCCTAGGTAAGAAACATTGATATTTTCTCCCTCCTTTCTGCCATAATGTAAGCTAAACATTCTACTCATGGCTCTGCCAAGCCAACCCCACAAGGATGAAGCTATGAGCCAGCTTTTGAAAAATCTTTCTTTCCTTACATTGCTTTGCTCAGTTAACTGTTGTGGTAACAAAAAGATAATAAATACACTGGAAGAGAAGAGCCTGCTATTAGTTTAATATAGCATTTCAGAACTAGTGATACTCAGTATGCCTCACAGTAGCTCACCTGTCCTGCCTTCTCAGAAATTAGATGGATCTTGGAGACTGAGTATAAGTTGCTAGTAACTGTCATTGTAGTTTTCTATTCTGATGCAGTCTTTGAATTGAGGAAAAGCAGCATAGCACCTGGCATGTAGACACAGCTACAGATGTTAGATGAATCCAACTGTCAGCTTGCAGTGGGGGACCATTGCTAGGATGATGCTACAAGACGGAGTAGAAAGCCCCTTCTTCCTCTTCTGGCTTTCTAGTCTCCTTCTAGTAGCCTATTGGCAGAAATTAATGAAGAGCAGTTAACAAGACAGAAGTATTTGTAGAACCCCAGCATCACAAAGCAGAATACAGGAGAATAGATTTGCAGCAACAGACAATCACTTCATCAGCAGCACAATAGATGATGAAAGAAAGCTTTAACCAGTGGGCCTGTTTCACATTAAATATTGTGAAAAAGAAAGAAAATGCTTTGTTACAGAATTTAGTTTTGAAATTCTTTTTAAAATATTAGCCTGGCTGTGGAACTGTCAATAAAATTACTCGTCTGCATACATCATTTTACAAAATAGACTCAGGCTGAATTCTCCCGCAGACCTGAGGCTTTTACACTATTCAAAATATAGGTAAACAATGGAAATGGAATAGTCTTTGCAATAAAAAAAAAGTGGAATTATCGATATACACAGCAGCCTGGGAAGATTTCAAAGCCATTATTCTGGATGAAAGAACCTAGTCTCCAAAGGTTACATATTCCACAATTTCATCCATAAAACATTCTCGAAATGACAAAACCATAGCTATGGAGAACAGATTACTGGCTGCTAGGTGTTAGTAGTGGGGGACGTTGCGACTATAAAGGGATAGCACAGGGGGAGTTGTGAAGGTCATAGAACAGGTCTGTGCCCCAATCATGGTTGGAGTATGTGCATGTGATAATATGATAATATTCATAGAGTAAAAAGAGCACAGGCAGGAGGTAGGTGGTGTGTGTGTGTGTGTGTGTGTGTGTGTGTGTGTGTGTGTGTGTGTGTGTGAGACAGGTCTTATGCTCTTTAAAATTTCTCTGCTGTGAGGTTAACGATGGCTTGTAGAGCTTTTGTATATCTGCCCTGTATTACCTGAGCAGAGCTTCAATGGGAATGGAACCCAAATGGGGCAACATCTCCCCACTTCTGGCTTCTTCTGCTGACTCCCCTTGTTGGCCCCTCTGATTCTAGTGAAAGGGCTTGTGGTATTTGTAGCAGTTCCAAGACTCTTTCCTCCTTGTGCTTTAAAGCAGGGCCTGCCTTTTCCTCACCTGTATCTTTTATTTGCTGTTAGCAACCTTTGAGGATTGATGGAGCTGTGTGACCCTTGCCCCAGATTCTCATCTCTGGCAGAATTGGCTGCGGGGAATGAATAAGATACTCACTGACCCAAGCTCTCAGTCAGTGTGGCAGGTGAGCCTTGACAGTCCAGAGCAGTTCCTGAGAGTGAATGACTGAGCCGAGCCGTAGGTACAGAGTGTTCTTCACTCCGATCTCCCTGAGGACTGCTTGTCCATTCATGTAGGTCTACTTTTCACAAATGCTTCCAAGTACGATTTTGTTAAGCTCTATGTGTTTTAGATATTTCATTAATAACCCACGATTAAACAAAGTGTTCCTGAACTTTAAAATATTTTTTAATACTGTTACCCCAGAAATTGCTGTTTCATTGCAACTATGGCAAAAAGCTTTATGGTTGGACAGTTACTTTCAGAGAGCCAATTTTTGGATAAAAATTGCACCATTACCCCTGTCATTCAAACTTTTCTCACTGTGGGTAGATTTCACATCCCAAATGACTACCAACAGAATTTAATTTAAAAAAAAAAGTGACAACATGCTACTTTTTGGTGTGTGTCTGGTTTCTTTTCCTCCACATCCTTAATTTTTTTTCTGAAACATTGAGGATTGAACCCAGAGTATTGTGCATATGCAAGACCACTGCTCTGTCGCTGATGGGCCTGGCTTGTTTCACATGTTTTTCTAAAATCGATCTTGAATTATCAGTAGTTTTTATGTTTTATTTATTTTGCATATGTGCACACACAGGTGCACAAGCCATAGCATGCATGTGTAGGTTAAACCTGCAGAAGTCACTTTTCCCTTCTACCACATGGACAACGGGGAACGAACTGAAGTCAATGAGACTTTGAAGCAGGTACTTTTACTTGCTAAGCCATATCTTCAGCCCATGTGTATTTTTAAGATTATTGTGTGGTATTACAGTTTTATGACTGCAGCTCTCCACAATCTGTTTATCATTCTGCTGTTGGCAGGTATTTGGGTTAGCTGTTTCTAATAGCATGGTTATATTTATTTGGCTTTTACAAATATAACTTCTGTAAATATTTTTATGCAAGGTTTCTTGTGGGTATACTTATTTTTCCTTCCTTCCATAGACCTATCAGGAAATTAAAAAATAACATATGTCTAACTTTACTAATACTCAAAAGTGGCCGTGCCATTTTAAACAACTCTCATCAATTCCGAAGCGTTCCAGTTGCTCCACCTCTTTGCCAACAGTAGATGTTATTTGGTCGTCCTTTGCAGTGCATGCCCCTCTGTTGTGGATAGTTCCTTATGGTTTACATTTAAGCTGCCCAGTGAATGGTGATGGTAAGCACACTTGTAAATACCTGTTCATCTTTTTGTATGTTTTCTTTTGCCAGACATAATGCAGGAGAATTGAGGAGGTGGTAACGTATATGTTCATTAAGGAAAAAACAGTAAAGATATGATTTGGAAAGCCAGGTTTATCAATGATTAAGAGAAAAGTTCCCCAGGTTTGAAGAATTAGAATTTTTAGCACGTTAAATAGATACGAATGCATAAAGTAGCTAAAGAAGAACTTGGTAAGCATCTGTTCTCAAACATTTCCCTTCCTGACCCCAAACCACTGTGTCTGTCCTGAATTCTGCTTCAGTGACATTCCCTTGGATTTTTTTCATGGTCAGAGTTCTTAGCACCTTAATAAGTGCGTATTTGCTGGTTTGGTTTTCTTTGGGCATCAGAGCTGGGTAGGAGTATGCAGTGATGGAATTGGACATTTGGAGTTCAGGGTCACAAGCTATGTGAGGGTGATGCCTTTGGGGAACCTGAAGGTTGGGGCTGGGGCTCAACCCATGAAAAGCAGAGGATGTCTCCTAAGCCTCTTCCTTATTCATTATTTTGCTTGCCATTGCTTATTCAGCTTGGTGAGGGCAGGAGTTGAAGACATGGGAAAAAGGATGAATCAAAAATTACATTATTAAACATGTTTGGAAAGATGATCACAGTGCCAGCCAGTGGGAGACTTTGAGACAGTCTCAAGGGAAAGACTATTTGTTATGGTGGCAGCAAGAGAGTGACATGTAGGGAAGACATTGCCAAACTTCTTTAAGCTTCGGAGAAAGATCAGAGTAGTTCATATTTATGTACAACACATCCACATACACTCCTGCAAAGAAGAATCCGAGGCAGATGGGGCTCCTCCATCTCACAGACGGCCATAGTATGGACATTAATGCAGAGACCAGTCTAAGGACAAACAAGCCTTGTGGCTGAGTGATATTAAAAGCCCACATCACCTCACTAGAAATCTAGTATGGTTTGTAAAGGATATATTCACTCTAAGGTTTTACTCCTGTTTTCTAATATATGGTAATGCTTCATCTCCAGTAAATACTTCTCAGGTTTAAGACAGCATGATAGTCGTAAATCAGCTCTGAAATTCGACAGCTATAAATGCCATGTGGTATCAGTTAGATCACAAACCAGAGCCAATTTTTCAAAACATTTCCTGCTGGAATACCCACAACATTTTAACAGATGTCTTTTGGCAAGTTTTGAAGCAAAATAATCCCCTATCAGCATATGAAATAAAGCCCAACAGAAAGTAAAATGTGGAGGAGAGTGATTTTTTTCCCCTCTTCTTCTGGCATTAATAGATAGATTTGGGGAAAATCTTGAACTCTTTAGAGAAACATTTGCTCACAGGCTCAATAGTCAAGGCATGAACTTTTCTCTCTCATATACACCACAGAAAAGATCGACTTTTGAAAATATCCTTTCAGCGTTCAGTAGAAAAATTTCCTTGGCTACTTTTGAGTATAATATTTGTTATTTCTTCTTCTGAGCACTGATCATAACTGTAATTCCTGGTTTGGTTGAGGCAGTCTTATGAGAAGTGAGGGAAACGACTTGAAAATACAATGGGGCCCAGCAGATCCCAGAATGGAGGGGAGGCATCAAAGAAAAAAAATCTACTGTTAGCAACAAGATGTACATGATTGATCCTGGATTATTCAACAATGTAGTAATTTAGACTGAGGCCTCTCAAAATCAATGGCAGAGGGGCCAACATGAAAGCTTAGGAAAAGAGAAATAGATTTTTCATTTTTCTTCAGCATGTTTGATGAAAATATCAATAGTATAGACAAGTTAAAAGGAATTATAGAGCAAGTCTGCTGTACATGAGAGATAAACTCTTTTTATTTTGAGTCTGACCGTTTGTTTGCACTGGAACTGATTTTCACCTTCATCTAAGAAATGCTCTTGAATGAATGAAATGGTGGTCTCTGATCATTCTTCCCACACAGTTATTCTAAAGAAACATGTGTTGCTCGCTGCCACTTCTACACTGAGTGATATTTCCAAAAGCAGGGATCCCTATGAGCATTCTTCCATTAACTGTTGTTTCGCATGCGTCTTGCTGATAGTGTCTTATTTTCTCCTATGCTATATCATGTTTAACTTTGTACTAAGAGCTTTACTGAAAAATCATGTGTAGGTGGGGATAATTTGATGCCATTTCTTTAGGAGGAATTTTATTTCTTTAACAGGAATTTTTGTTTCTTTATATTGGGCACAGTGAGGTGATAGCAACACAACAAATATTTATAGAATACGATTGAATCAGTCATAATACAGTTATGAAAATATAATGGCTAGCATGTCTTTGAATGAGCAATGGGGTAAATTTACACAAGGCTATTAAAGAATAATTTAGTTTATATAGATTTGATCAATGCCCGGCTTTTCCTCAACTTATCCATCAGTACCTATTAAGGAGTGGCACTCTGGTCCACGTAGAGATGCCCTGAGGTAGCACTGTATTGCAATCTGATTTCTTAGATAATTTAGAGGGAAAAAAAATCTATGAACTGATTTTTACATTCATCATATAAAACTATAATCCAAAACAATCAGAGCCATTTGTTTCCTTTGACTAACACCCCGGCAAGTAAACACTTTCGAACACAAGACTTAGGTAGTTCATAATTCATGGCATATATAAAGCCATAATTCACTTAATATCACAGAACAGATACTATAAATCTATATGGATCCTAACTGGATGTAGGTGGAGTAATCAAAAAGCACCATCTCCCCATTCCAAAGCTCAAGGCTACTCAGTGTCAGCATTTGCATGCTGTTGGCTGGGCTGCTACCAAAATGATAGAGGGAATATAATTCAAGGAGACCTAGATTTGATTATAGTGGCCTAATCCAATGGTCTGTGTTGTCTGGATTCTGTCAAGGCCTCCCTCAGTCATTGCCAGGTTTTATCTCATACTTGTTTGATATGTAGGTGGGTTCTGCAAGCAGATGAAAAAATCCACTCCTCATCTTTCATTCCTGAAAAAAAATCAGCAGAAGAGCTGACTTGACAGATTTATGATGAACTACCAACATTCATTTGTCAATATTAATTTCATCCATGTTGCCTGAACTGCAGTCTCTTACTTTTTTTTTTTTTTTTTTGGTTGTTGTTGAAAATTTCTTTATGAGACACAAGCCTTGAATTTTTTTGAAGCAATTTTCTTTCCCATATCAACGTGACATATTAAGGCTCCTTTTCACTTGCTTTTATGAATTGTTCCTCCATTTCCCTTATCCTGCTCTCTTTTATGAGATGTCTGCATCATCTATGACTGGCTCAGTATAGAGTCAGAGTCAAATCTGAACTCAGGTGATATCTAATGTATATCTTTAAGTGGAGGAGGAGCCTTAGACTCTTTAAACCCCTTAGTCTTAAGCTCAGGTCAAAACAAACTGGGTATGAGGAAATGACATTTGCTCTATTTAAAAATTAATGAGCAACCCTATCAGTTAAAACTTACAGACTTAAATTAGAATTAGATCTTCAATGGCTCTCATAAAACCTATGCCTGCCATAGGTTTAGGAATAGTTAGGTTCAGTATCCATCCCTACCAATTCAATTATAAAACCAGAGTTTCTGGTGGTTTCCTGTCTGGTTTTATGCATTTACTCTAGTAAGACAGAGATTCCATGGTATCTGCTCCCTCCTGAGATCTTGCATATGCCTCTAATTTTATTTGGTTTTCTCATAACTGCTAAAACACACAGATCTCTGGTATCATTTGAGTGAGCAAATATTTTGGTAAGTTCTTATGAGGCGGCACAACTGATAACATGAAAGACTAAAAGAAGAAGTTAGATACAGGAATTCACAATCTACTAGGTGAACACTGTGTGTGTGTGTGTGTGTGTGTGTGTGCGTGTGTTGCATGTGTGCACACATGCGCGGGTGTGTATGTTTTGTCTAGGATAATTTGTATTATATTAAAGCCTTGCTATAAGGTAAGTACTATAATATATGCATAACTGAATCAAAAGCTGATATAGATTAGATTTACTACATACAAATCATGTTACGAAAAAACATAGTTAAGAAATTACAATATTTTGGGTAAGTTTAAATTTTTTTATTGTGCTACATTCATAGCTGTCCTTGGCTATATGCAGCCTGTGTGTATTCTCACCTGCTAGAAGCTAAAGAGTTTCAGTCAGGAATAGTAGTACATGCCTGTAATCTAAGTACCTGAAGGGCTTAGGCATTTTTCTCACTGTGTGTTATAGATCAACATGGACTGGATAGTGAGTCTCTCTCTCTCTCTCAAAACAAACAGGAATTTCAATGTTTTTCTTAATAGATTCTGAAGAAAGAATGCTGATGACCAAATTAATTTCCAAGCAAAATTGGCAATATAATTTGTTTCATCTAATACAAAATAAAATACAGGGCCTCTACCTCAATTTAAGTATTGCAAGATGTTGGCAGTCCACCATTAAACCATATGTGGGGATTGTATGAAAAAGAAACATTCAGGAAACCAATGGTCTTAAAATATGCTTAATGAGAGAGAAGCAAACTTGAGCAGTCTAGAGAAGGTGATACAGATTGGACATTTCTATGGGAAAATAGTCATTCTAAGGAAAGAAAATAATTTGTTCTTTCCCAAATTAGATAGACTTGTATGTAAAAGATGGGTAAGTTATAGGTTTGAGGAGATGCCTCCATAGGTAAAGTGCTTGCCTTGCATACATGAAGACCTAAATGTGAAAATAAGGTATGATGGTATAAGCTAATATTCCCAGGGCTGGAGAGGCAGAGCAGGCAGATCCCTGGACTTACTGACTAGACATTCTAGCCTATTTGGTAAGCTCTAAACCAATTAAAGATACTCACACCTATGAAAACCAAACCAAACCAAACCCAAAAGATAGATGACCCATGAGAAATTATGATACCTGCAATTAGCCTCTGACTTAAAAGTGTATTTGCACATACATGCAAACATGACAACACACATTTGCATACATTCAAACATACATATAAGCACACACACATACACACACACACATATATGCAAAAGATTGGGAAGTTATGATTTTAAAGACATTTTCACAGCTATAAGGTAAAGATAAATATAACCATAGTTATAGAAGTAGTAAGCATTAGCATATAGAGCACATTAAGTGCCAAGAATTTTCTAAATATACTCCACACATTTACATGTAATTCTCAGAATAGCCCTAGAGGGCAGATGCTGCTATTCACCTACCTTACTTCAGATGGTAAAGAATTGTGCCTGATCATGTAGAAGAGCCAGATAGCCAGAATATGAATTGAAAAACTCTAGGCCTAAAGTCTGTCTGTCCTGCTAGACAAAACAGAATCACTTAGGAGAGAAGTTCTACTAGAATGTTATTTGTTAGTCTCATAGATTTGGCCTAACTAGGGCATACTGTTGTGTACATTTTTTAATTTTTTTCTTTTTGCATTTCATCTTCATAGTTTAACAGCACCCGTTCGCCCTCCCCCACTGAATGTTGCCACATGGCCCCATGGAGTAGAAAGGTATTGGTTCTGAGAACATTTCTTTGCAGCCTTATCCTGCTCTTTTCAGATACTCTCCCTTTCTTCTCTCTTTTAACTTTATTGCAAGCCCGTTTTAAACTAATAGTTTTTCTCTGAAGTAAAGTTAAAGAATGGTATTCTCCTAACTTGAATTAATGACAGCCCTGTCATTGGTTTTGTTCCCCATTAATGTCCCCCTTGGAGTTGTAATTTGCAGTTCTACTAAACATAGGCATCCTCTATCACCACTCCTAGAATTTGTAGTTTCGGGGAAAGAAATTACAGTTTTCCCTGTATTTGTCAGAAATGTAAAGAGTCGGCTTTTCAAATGAGAGAGAGAGAGAGAGAGAGAGAGAGAGAGAGAGAGAGAGAGAGAGAAGAAAAAGAAAAGAAAGAAAGAAAGAAAGAAAGAAAGAAAGAAAAGAAAGAAAGAAAGATAGGTAGATAGATAGATAGATAGATAGATAGATAGATAGATAGATAGATAGATAGATAGATCGATCTAACAGGGCAAGAGGATTCTCTGGCAGCCTATTGTTCCTGTCACCATTTAATAAAAAGTCCTTTGGTTGCTAGTCAGAGCCTGGAGTCAGGTCACTATCCTTTAGCTCTTATTCAGCCCATTGTTATTCAAGGAAAGAATTGCAGCAAAATGAGGCCTCTGGTGGTGGGAGTTTTCTCTTCAGCTTTCTTGTGTTCGTGTTTGTTCTAGTTCTCTCTCTCTCTCTCTCTCTCCCTCCCTCCCTCCCCTCCCTCCTCCTCCCATATGTCTCCTCCCTCCCTCCCTCCTTTTTCCCTTCCCCTCCCTCCCACTCTCCCTCCTCCCTCTCTCCTCTCTGCATGCACGAAACTTTTTTTCTTTTTGAAAGTTACCTAGGAAACAAAGTCTTTTGTGTTCCAACTTTATTTGAGCTATTCGCTTCACTGGGAATCTGCACAAAAGCTGAAGAGCGAAAGAAGGTTGCAATATTTTACTTAAACCATTCATGGCGAACACAAATTTCCCATGGGGGGGAAAATCATATACCGTTGGGTGTGTTGGGGGGCTTTGCAGAAACCTCTGATAAGGTAAGTAAATGCTGGGCTTTCCTTTAAACAAGGGGCTCCGGAGTATATTCTTTAAGGAGACTTGAGGACAGTTCATTTGACAATATATGCGATCCCAAGCCAATAGTATAATTTCCAATGTAAAGACTAGATTTTTTAAAAGTGATTCTGGTTTTAGGACAGAGGATTATTAAAACCTTATTGAAATAAAAGGAAATACTCATTTTATACAGTTACCTATCTTCCTCTGAACTGTATAAAGAAAGAAAACCAGGCTCAATGGTAGAAGTTGGGTCTTTCAGTACACTGGTTTAGAAACCCAACCCTGAAACCAAAAGTGGAATGGAGCCTTTTGAATAATCTGGGCCTGGAGCCCAAGCTTGAAATAAAAGTTAGGCAACATTAATATTTATCAAAGGCTTGGATAGACAATTTTCAAATGTCATATAGAAATCAAAGCCTCGAACTTACACAGCTGGAAGGAAAGTTTTGTACCACAAAGCCAAAAGAAAATAAACTAGAACTCTCCTACCCATCCAAATTTGAAAGAAAAACCCACATGAATCTTTCGCTCCAGAGACAGAATATGTCTGTTCCACTGTAATCGGGTACTGGGGCACCTCTTTACTTTGGCTTTTGCACAGCCATTTAATGTCAGTTATACTGACTTTTAAAAATGTCATTCACCAAAGCTGTCTTCCTGCAGTGAAATTAACTCCTAGAGTTTTCATGACCTCTTGGCTTAGGCTGATTTATACTCCAGGTGGTATGTTCCAGACTCTCATGGCTTGAGTTTTCCTGCATGGCTTTTTGAGCATTCTTATAGCTTTTTATCTCATCTGCCTTCTTTGATCATCATGGTCTAGAGGTCTCAAGATTTTTGACGAGAACATATAGCAACGTAAAGATGCAGAACATAGATCTACTTTTCACTGGCTTAGAGACAGGCAGTTTTCTTCAGTTTGAAGGAAAGGGTTTCTAATCAACTAACTTGTCTCTGAATTCCATTTCACCTGAAAAGCATGCTCTGTAAGCCCATTTGTTTCCTTCTGTATCTCTTCACTGTTGAAACAAAACTTATATTTACTTGTACTCTATATTTTCTAGAACTCTTTTCTTTGTCCTACATGCTTATTTCTATCCTCAGTTTACAAAATCGGAACTACAAAATCCCTTACATGTGTAAGCTATAGGAACTGAATCTGAATGTATTTTGTTCACAGTCCCACTCTCCAGAGGATGAAGACACAGATGTCATGTTAGGGCAGAGGCCGAAAAACCCAATCCACAATGTTCCCTCTACACTGGATAAGCAGACCAACTGGAACAAAGCACTACCTCTCCCGACTCCTGAGGAGAAGATGAAACAAGATGCCCAAGTGATTTCTTCTTGCATTATTCCCATCAATGTCACTGGTATAATTTCCTTTCTTTCCTTTAGGGGCAGTTGGGTCTGAATCGTCTATCTATTAAACGTGTTCAAAACCTGTGCTGTTAGCCTCCGTTCTCAGCTAAGAATAGCATTTTGTTGTAAGCAAGAAATCTGTCAACCTACAATCCAGGAGATATTCAGTATGCTTTTGTCAGGTTTTGAACACCAATTTGCATATATTCTGCTGGACTGCTCTTATGTAAATGACAGACAGTTTCTTTCTGGAAAAAAAATCACCAAATAGCTCTTTGACAGTAATTAATCACATGATAATGATGTGTGGCACCACAAGAAAGAAAGCAGCAAAACCCAGGTTTTTAAAACTGCAAGTAAGGTTCTGTTGGCCAAATAGAAAATCTGTTTTTATGCTTTCCCAGATGAAGGTACAGTTTTTCTAAAAGGCCATTAAAGTCATGTATTGATTTTAGGGATTTTTGACCTGAAAATATGTAGATGCAGAGATGAAGGGTGAATTGTATTTTACAATCAGCAAGCCTGGCTTCCCTTCATTTCTGCTGTTGTATCTGTTGAAAGTTTCCATATTAGTCTAGATAGGATGAGTCTAGCTGGACTTTTCTTCGAAGTCTATTAGCAGAAATAGTGAATTCAGGAGCTGGATCTGGGAATTTTAGTTGCAAATCAGATGATGTTCTGCTTTTTAAAGGAATCTATAGGTTATTATGCAAAGTGATAGATTTAGGTGTGTGTGTGTGTGTGTATGTGTGTGTGTATGTGTGTGTGTGTAAGAAAGAGAAGGAGAGAGAAAATCAGAGAGTTATACTTTATTCTCAACCATTCTCCCCCAAATTAAAAGTTCTCCCATTGGTAATTTTCAACACCTCTTCTAGTTTCCTTTGACATTATTTATATAATGAATTTTTTTTAAAAAGCCATACTTTGACTGCCTTTAATCTTGATTCCCTGTAACTGAAGATTGCATATCCCTGAGAAAGCATTTTGGACTTTGCTATTATCAACTCCACTCAGATTTCTCTCACCAAGAGTGGGGAGCAAATGGACCAGGTATCTGAGACAGATATTATTTTCCTCTTGCATAAGAGGCACTCTAATGCATTGGCCAGTTGTGTCATGAGCTGGGACTTAATTTTCCTGGTGACCTATTTGACTTATAGGATAAATTATTCTAAAGGTTTACACTTATGTGACCTCTCTAATCTAAATGAGATGTATTCAAGGAGTTCGTGTGCCAGAGTGGATCTTCTGGCACCCTTTTAAACTAATTTTCAGTCTGGGAACATTTCAGTCTGACTATTAGCAGCCCCTATTTCTTTTCTGGTGCTGTAAGTAAAAATCTTGTTTTAAATGTAGTGCTGTGATTATAGGCCATCATCTTGTGATTAGGAAGAGGAGATTTTTCTTTCAGTTTTATTTCAGGAACTCTCGAGATGAAAGCCCAGATTAGATGTTGATTTCAAGAGCTTTAATGAGAACATTGTTAATAGTGTCCATATAACACACAGTGTCTGTATATCATGTACTCAATAATCATTAGGATTCAACTGAAGGATTTTAGTTTTTGATTGGAACCAAGAAAGGACAGCCTCATTTATATGAATTCTCTGATAGCATTGTAATTATTCATCACATGATAGAGATATTTCAAAGTGAGCCAAGAAACTGTTGATACCGTGATGTTATGTAGCTGACCAAGGTTTAACAACTCTTCCAGCCCTGTGCTTAACAGGAAAAATAATGAGGTGATCAAATCTCAAAGTACAGCATTCCAGCTTTCTGAGCCACTGCTTGCACTGAAAAAGCTACAGTGTATGCTTGTGCCATACAGAGTTTGAATTCCTTACCTTCTTCAGCAGTGTTCTAGTTTAATAGAATTGCATATAGTGCAGCTTATGTGAACATAGAGAACTAATAAGCACTATGGATGGCCCGTACACATATAATAACAAACAATGCTTTAAAGACTGGTGTAGAAGGTAGATCCATTTAAGTACAAACCAAGAACTCCTCTGTGTGTTCATTTCCAAACCAAAAAGCATCCAATTTAGTCACAAGAAGAAAGTTGAGTTATATAACTATTGAAAGGAAGAAAGCCCTAAGCTATTATGTTTCCTCACAGCAGTGTGTGTGTGTGTGTGTGTGTGTGTGTGTGTGTGTGTGCGCGCGCGCGCGCGCGTGTGTTTGTGTGTGTGTGTAAATACTTGGAGAGTTTGGGCATAGGAGATGCAAGGAAAAAACTCACAAAGACGCTTTTAATGAAGAAATGGGTCAGGATACATTAGGTTCATATCTTGGGCACAGATCTACTATACAAAGGTATCAGTTTCAGGAAGCCCAGAAATAGACCAGTAAATAAGGGTGGCTAAAGGTTATAGCCAGATCAGTGTGAGAGAGCTTTG